>NW_027590728.1:0-160000 GCF_964213995.1 Mustelus asterias
TATGCCTCCGCATATCTCTGTCTGGTTCTTTGTTTCTGTCACATTCTCTACCACACTCTTTGCCTCCAGTCCTGTCTCCCCCCATTCCCTCGATTTCCCTCATCTCCCGACATCCCTATTTTTGCACCAGCCTTCATGTTAACACTTTCGTCTCCATGGATGGCACGGTGGCACAGTGGTTAGCATAGCTGCCTCACAGTGCCAGAGACCCGGATTCAATTCCGGCCTCAGGTCACTGTCGGTGCAGAGTCTGCACATTCTCCCCGTGTCTGCATGGGTTTTCCTCTGGGTCCTCCAGTTTCCTCCCACAGTCCAAAGCTGTGCGGGTTACGTGGATTGGCCATGCAAAATTGCCCCTTAGTGTCAGGGGGATTAGCAGGGTAAACGCATGGGGTTACAAGGATGGGGTCTGGGTAGGATTGTTGTCAGTGCAGACTCGAAGGACCAAATGGATCCTTCTGCGCTGTAGGGATTCTATGATCCTATCTCCCACCCATCACCCCTCTGCATTACACTTACATTGCCTCTACCTCCTTGTGCCATAACTCTCTCTGTCTCTCTCGCTACTTTTTTTATTTGTTCGTGGGATGTAGAACATTAATGAACCAGATGGCTACTTATGACAATCAATCATGTAGAAAAGTAGAAACTAGAAGCAGGAGTAGGCCATTCGGCCCTTCCAGCCTGCTCCGCCATTCATTTTGGTCACAGCTGGTCATCACATTCAATATCCTGATCCCGCCCCCATATCCCTCGATCCCTTTATCCCAAGAGTGATATCTAATTTCTTCTTGAAACCACACAACGTTTCGGCCTCAACTACTTTCTGTGGTAATGAGTTTCACCACTCTTTGCGTGAAGACATTTCTCCCAATTAGTTCTTAAAAGGTTTGCCCCTTATCCTCAAACTATGACCCCCTAGTTCTGGACTTCCCCCACCATCAGTAACATTCCTTCTAAATCTACCCTGTATAACCACTAGAATTTTTTTCTATGAGACCCTCTCACTCTTCTAACCTCAGTAAGAAGTCTCACAACACCAGGCTAAAATCCAACAGGTTTATTTCAAATCACGAGCTTTTGGAGTGCTGCTCCTTCATCAAGTGAGTCTTCATCTTCTAAACTCCAGTGAATATAATCCGAACCGACTTAGTCTCTCCTCATATGACAGACCTACCTATCTTCCTCAGATAAAGAGACCAAAACGGTGAACGGTGGGAAGCTTTTTCCCAGGTCGGTGGTGACGTTCACGAGGGGTCATAGGTTCAAGGTGAGGGGGGGGGAGGTTTATTACGGATATCAGAAGGACGTATTTTACACAGAGGGTGGTGGGGACCTGGAATGCGCTACCGGGCAAGGTGGTGGAGGCAGACACACTGGGAACATTTAAGACTTATCTAGATAGCCACATGAACGGAGTGGGAATGGAGGGATACAAAAGAATGGTCTAGTTTGGACCAGGGAGTGGCGCGGGCTTTGAGGGCCGAAGGGCCTGTTCCTGTGCTGTACTGTTCTTTGTTCTTTGTTCAAAACTGAACACAATATTCCAGGTGTGGCCTTATCAATGCCTTGTACATCATTCGGATTTCCTTCAGAAGGTGCTATAATGGAGAAATTGGAGGTATCATATTCCTACCCATCAAGTAAAGACTCATCAGTCATACACATGGAAGGAAAAGATGTTGCCCGAAATTCTCCAGCCGTTCCCAATGGCAGGATCTCCTGTATCACCGGCCGCGCACCCCCAGCCCGTAGCTTTCCCGCAAGCGTGGGGTGAGGATAATGGGAATTCCCATTGACAGTGCAGGAACAGAGAATCCCGCTGCTATCAACAACGCGACACCTCCCACTGGCTGGGAGGCTGGAGAATCTCGCCGTTGAGTCAGAGATTAATGAACAACCACATGCTACAATTCTCAATAAAGAGCATGTGACAGAGTTTCTTGATCATCATTCAGCTTTTTAATTCCAGATTTTCATTGAATTCGAATTGCACCATCTGCTGTGGCGGGATTCGAACCCGAGTCCTCCAAAACATTACCCTGGGTCTTTGGAGTACTGGTCCAGTGAGAATTCCACTGTTTCAACGCCTCCCCTTTCATCTTCATCCGCTTCTTCTTCTTTTTGTTCTTCTGGCTCTGTCACTGAGCTTTGCAGAATCGCGAATTGGACAGCATTGCGAAGGAAATTGAAGATCTGAATTTTGTGAGAGTTGCAATCATAAGACCAGGGAGAAGGACATGCTAAGTGGCATGCTATTTGTGAAGGCAATGGCCGAGTGGTATTATCGCTGGACTATTAATCCAGAAGTTAGCTAATGTTCTGGGGGACCCGGGTTCGAATCCCGCCGCGGCAGATGGTGGAATTTGAGTTCAATAAAATAATCAATATTAAGAATCTACTGATGACCCATTGTCGGAAAAAACCATCTGGTTCACTAATATCCTTCAAGGAAGGAAATCTGCCATCCTTACCCGGTCAGGCTACATGTGACTCCAGAGCCACAGCAATGTGTTTGGCTCTCAACTACCCTCCAAGGACAACTGGGGATGGACAATAAATGCTGGCTCTGCCAGCGATGCCCATGCCCCATGAATGAATGAAATTAAATAACTCCTCAGAGGCCGGTGTCTCTTCACCCGATTCCCCTTTATTTACAAACTCTATTCCACTCTTCAGAGTGCTTCAGTTGCAATGTCAGAATCCAAGTTGTCAGTAGCCCTGATACTCAATATCTATACACAGATGAGACTTCCTGATGGGTCGGCAATCATTACCTCAATCAGGGAGCTCATACCCGAAGAGTCCAACCTCATGGGCCTCATTGTAGTAATTACAGTAAGTAGCTGGTCCAAGCATTGACAGTGAATTAATGCCTCGTTGTACAGTAGTTACTTATAACCAATGGAGAAAAACTAAACCAGAGTATCAGGTGAATTGGTGCGGTGACAATAATCTCTCCCTCACTGTCAGAAAAACAAAGGAGATTGGCATCAACTTCAGGAAACGTAGTGTAGGACATGCCCCAGTTTACATCAACAGGGATAAATTGGAAATGACTAAGAACTTCGGGTTTCGAGGTGTTCAGGTCACCAACAACCTGTCCTGGTCCGATACTGTAGTTAAGAAAGCCCACAAACGCCTCTACTTTCTCAGGAGGCTAAGGAAATTCAGCATGTCCGCTACGACTCTCACCAATTTTTACAGATGCACCTTAGAAAGCATCCTTTCCAGATGTATCACAGCTTGGTATGGGCTCCTGCTCTGACCAAGACTGCAAGAAACTACAAAGGGTTGTGAACGTAGCCCAGTCCGTCACTCAAGCCAGCCTCCCATCTACTGGATCCAGCTTCACTTCCCAAGCCTCAGGAAAAGAAGCCAGTATAATCAAGGACCCCACACACTCCGGACATTCTCTCTTCCTACTCCTTCCATTGGGGAAAAAGATACAAAATTTTGAGGTCACGTACCAACCAAGTCAAGAACAGTTTTTTCACTGCTGCTGTCAGACGTATGAATGGACATGCCATATATTAAACTTATCTTTCTCTACACCCTAGCTATGACTGTAACACTACATTCTGCACTCTCTCCTTTCCTTCTCCCCTATGTACTCTACGAGTACGCTGTTGAAAAAAGGAAATAGACGGGTAACTACAGGCCGGTTAGCTTAACGTCTGTAGTTGGGAAAATGCTGGAATCCATCATTAAAGAAGAAATAGCAGGCCATCTGGATAAGAATGGTTCGATTAAGCAGACACAGCATGGATTCATGAGGGGAGAGTCGTGCTTGACGAACTTGTTGGATTTTTATGAAGATGTGACTAGCGCGGTTGACGGAGGGGAACCAGTCAGTGGATGCGGTGTTTTTGGTTTTCCAAAAGGCGTTTGATAAGGGGCCTCACAAAAGGTTGCTGAAGAAGATTGGGTCACACGGAGTTGGGGGTAGGGTGTTAGCATGGATTGGGGATTGGCTATCCGACAGGAAGCAGAGAGTCGGAATAAATGGGTGCTTTTCTGGTTGGCAGATGGTAACTAGTGGCGTGCCGCAGGGATCAGTACTGGGGCCTCAACTATTTACCATTTATATAGACGATCTGGAGGAGGGGACTGAGTGTAGGGTAACAAAGTTTGCAGACGACACAAAGATAAGTGGAAAAGTGAATCGTGTGGAGGGCGTAGAAGGTCTGGAGAGAGATTTGGACAGGCTGAGGGAGTGGGCAAGGATCTGGCAGATGGAGTATAACGTTGACAAATGCGAGATTATTCACTTTGGGGGAAATAATAGCAAATTGGATTATTATCTAAATGGAAAAAAATTACAACATGCTACTGTGCAAAGGGACCTGGGGGTCCTTGTGCATGAGACGCAAAAAACCAGTCTGCAGGTGCAACAGGTGATCAAGAAGGCAAATGGGATGTTGGCCTATATCGCAAGGGGGTAGAATATAAAAGCAGAGATGTCTTGCTGCATTTGTACAGGGCATTGGTGAGGCCGCAGCTGGAATACTGTGTGCAGTATTGGTCCCCTTATTTGCGGAAGGATATATTGGCCTTGGAGGGAGTGCAGAGAAGGTTCACCAGGTTGATACCAGAGATGAGGGGTGTTGATTATGAGGAGAGACTGAGCAGATTGGGTTTGTACTCGTTGGAATTTAGAAGGCTGAGGGGGGATCTTATAGAGACCTATAAGAGAATGAAGGGGCTGGATAGGGTAGAGGTGGAGAGATTCTTTCCACTTAGAAAGGAAGCTAGAACTAGAGGGCACAGCCTCAAAATAAAGGGGGTCAGTTTAGGACAGAGTTGAGGAGGAACTTCTTCTCTCAGAGGGTGGTGAATCTCTGGAATTCTCTGCCCACTGAAGTGGTGGAGGCTACCTCGTTGAATATGTTTAAATCACGGATAAGTGGATTCCTGATCGGTAAGGGAATTAGGGGTTATGGGGATCAGGCGGGTAAGTGGAACTGATCCACTTCAGATCAGCCATGATCTTATTGAATGGCGGGGCAGGCTTGAGGGGCTAGATGGCCTACTCCTGCTCCTATTTCTTATGTTCTTATGTTCTTATGAATGGTATGTTTTGTCCGGATAGCTCAGAAGAAACAATACTTTTCATTGGATCCCAGTACATGTGACAATAATACATCAAATCAAATAAAAATCATGTTAAAATGTAAACAATTTAACAAGTACAATAAACACTATCCATTGTGTATTGGTGAAAAGTTTAATTGAATGTTAACATGCTCTCTTGTTCATTCACCAGCCAGGCAAACTATACCAGCGAACCTCAAACTCATCTAAGACCATAAGATATCGGAGCAGATTTGGATGGGTGGCACAGTGGCACAGCGGTTAGCACTGCTGCCTCTCAGCGCCTGGGACCCAGGTTCAATTCCCGGCTTGGGTCGCTGTCTGTGTGGAGTTTGCACGTTCTCCCCATCTCTGCGTGGGTTTCCTCCGGGTGCTCCAGTTTGCTCTCACAGTCCAACGATGTGTGGTTCAGGTGGATTGGCCATGCTAAGTTGCCTCTTAGTGTCAGGGGGACTAGTAGGGTAAATGCGTGGGGCTACAGTGATAGGGGCTGGGTGGGATTGTGGTCGGTGCAGATTCAGCCCATTGAGTCTGCTCCGCCATGGCTGATAGGTTTCTCAACCCGTTTTTCCCCCTAACCTTCGATCCCCTCACCAATCGAGAAACTATCTATCTCTGTCTTCAATACACTCAATGACCCGACCTCCTCTGTGGCAATAAATTCCACAGATTCACCCACCCACTGGCTGAAGAAGTTCCTCCTCATCTCGGTTCTAAAGGGACGTCCCTTTACTCTGAAGCCCTGCCCTCGGATCCCAGTCTCTCCGACTAATGGAAACATCTTCCCCACGTCCACTCTATCCAGGGCCTTTCAATATTCTGTAAGTTTCAATGAGATCCCCACCCCCTCATCCTTCTAAACTCCATCGAGTACAGACCCAGAGTCTTCAAACGCTCCTCATACGTCAAGCCTTTCCAGACCGAATCGTTCTTGTGAGCCTCCGCTGGGCCCTCTCGAAGGCCGGCACATCCTTCCTTAGATATGGGGCTCAAAATTGCTTGCAATATTCTAAATGTGAGTCGCAATCAATTTATTCACCAAACTAGTTTTGAGAATTATAGGGAAGCTTCTTCTTGTATATTTTGACCATCATGCCCAATTAGAACAATTGACGAAACATATTCCCCTTGGGGTTGGTCAATGTATCTTCAGAATTATGGAATTCCTACAGTGCAGAGGAGGCCATTCAGCCCATCGAGCCGGCACCTGCTCTCTGACAGAGCACCCCACCCAGGCGCCCCATCGCCCCATCCCTGTAACCCCACACATTTAGCATGACCATTCCACCTAACCCGCATATCATTGGACACTCAGGGGCAATTTAGCACGGCCAATCCACCTAACCTGCTCATCTTTGGACACAAGGGGCAATTTAGCACGGCCAATCCACCTAACCTGCTCATCTTTGGACACTAAGGGGCAATTTAGCATGGCCAATCCACATAACCTGCAGAACGTTGGACATGAAGGGACAATTTAGCATGGCCAATCCACCTAACCTGCACATCTTTGACGCTAAGGGGCAATTTAGCATGGCCAATCCACCTAACCTGCACATCTTTGGAGTGTGGGAGGAAACCGGAGCACCTGGAGGAAACCCATGCAGACACGGGGAGAATGTGCAAACCCTACACAGGCAGTCAGTTGAGGCCGGAATCGAACCTGAGTCCCTGGCGCTGTGTGACAAAAATGGTAACGACAGTGCCACCGTGCCCCCCATGCTCCATGTGCATTGTTAAACAAGACTAATGTTGCCAGATATCAGTAGCCGGTTTTCCTGTGAATAACTGGCCATTTCCAATTTTTGAAAATAATTTAGCTCTGAACAGGGCGGCACGGTAGCACAGTGGTTAGCCCTGTGTGGGTTAGGTTGATTGGCCGCGCTAAAATTGCCCCTTAATGTCCTGAGATGCGTCAGTTAGAGGGATTAGTGGGTAAATATGTAGGGATATGGGGATAGGGCCTGGGTGGGATTGTGGTTGGTGCAGACTCGATGGGCCGAATGGCCTCTTTCTGTGCTGTCGGGTTTCTAAGATTCTAAGAATGCACTGGTGCCAAGGCACACTTCACATTAACCATGTTTCTAGCTGACGTTGCCATATTGAATTCAGAATCGACAGTAATTTCTCCAGGTGCCTACTGCTTGTTAGCCCAGATAAATAACTAAATGTTTTTGCTATGTTTCATCTATTAAGCCCAATTTACCAATTACACTTTTGAACAGTTGAATAATTGTATTGTTCTAATTTCAGCGCTGTAGTTAGTTCCAAGATCATTAACTGTATAGACACCCAGCCCAATTTAACAATTTAACAGCGTCATAGAATCATAGAATCCCTGCAGTGCAGAAGGAGGCCATTCAGCCCATCGAGTCTGCACTGACAACAATCCCACCAAGGCCCTAACCCTGTAACCCTACATATTTACCCCGCTAATCTCTCTAATCTACACATCCCAGGATACTAAGGGGCAATTCAGCATGGCCAATCCACCCAACCTACACATCTTTGGAGTGTGGAAGGAAACCGGATCACCCGGAGGGAACCCACACAGACACGGCAAGAACGTTAGCACTGCTGCTTCAGAGCGCCAGGCATCCGGGTTCAATTCCAGCCTCGGTTATCTGTGTGGAGTTTGCACGTCCTCCCCGTGTCTGCGTGGGCTTCCTCCGGGTGCACCAATTTCCTCCCACTGTCCAAAGAAGTGCAAGTTAGGTGGATTGGCCATGGTAAATTGCCCCTTAGTGCGTCAGGGCGATTAGGAGGGTTACGGCGATAGGACCTGGGTGGGACTATTGTCGGTGCAGGGTCGGTCGGCCAAATGGACTCCCTCTGCATTGTCGATTCTATGATTCTCTGAACGTGCAAACTCAAGACAGACAGACAGTGACCCAAGCCGGGAATTGAACCCAGGTCTCTGGAGTTGTGTGACAGCAATGCTAACCACTGTGACACCATGCTGCCTCAAATGCACAGATTTTCTGGAAAATCCTGCCCTTCATGTCAGGGGGATTCGCAGGCTAAATGTGTGGGGTTACGGGATTCGGGCCTGGGTGGGATTGTGGTCGGTACAGACTCAATGGGCTGAATGGCCTCCTCCTGCACTGCAGGGATTCTTTGAGTCTATGAGGAGGCTGTGGAGGCCGGTCATTGAGTGTATTGAAGACAGAGATAGATAGGTTGTTGATTGGTGAGGGGATCAAAGGTCACGGGGAAAAGGCAGGAGAATGGGGTTGAGAAACTTACCATGGCGGAGCAGACTCGATGGGCCGAATGGCCTAACTCTGCGCCTATATCTTACAGCCTTCTGACCTAAAGCGGAAACCTGGATGCGAAAACCCTAGATTGCAAAACCCCCGAAGGAGTAACCCCAAAAGGTGACAGATAACTTATAATGGACTCCAATTTCATTGGAAGGAGGAGGTTTGCTGCTGTATTAAGGAAGGTATATTTGCTGTCAACATTGTAATTATATCAGCATTGTGAAATTATAATCCATCTGTAGCATTATTTATCAAGCATTTGGATAGGGTGGCACGGCAGCACAATGGTTAGCACTCCTGCCTCACAGTGCCAGGGGCCTGGGTTCGATTCCCAGCTTGGGTCACTATCTGTGCCAATAGTGCAGGGTCTGCAGGTTCTCCCTGCGTCTGTGTGGGTTTCCTCCGGGTGCTCCAGTTTCCTCCCACAGTCTGAAAGAGGTGCTGGTTAGGTTCATTGGCCATGCTATATTCTCCCTTAGTGTATCCAAACAGGTGCCAGTCTATGTGGCGACTGGGAGGTTTTCACAGTAACTTCATTGCCGTGTTCATGTAAGCCTACTTCTGGTTTATAATTTTATCAGGAACATTCTTTCTGAATCTACCCTGTCCACCATGATAGAATTTTATAAGTTTCTATGAGATCCCATCTCACTCTTCCGAACTCAAGTGAATATAATCCTAACCGACTCAGTCTCTCCTCATATGACAGACCTGCCATCCCAGGAATCAGCCTGCTAAACCTTCGCTGCACTCCCTCTATAGCAAGGACATCCTTCCACAGATAAGGAGACCAAAACTGCACACAGTACTCCAGGTGTGGCCTGGTCAAAGTGGATAAGGAGCAGCTGTTCCCTTTAGTTAAAGGGTCAGTCACGAGGGGACGTAGGTTCAAGGTGAGGGGCAGAAGGTTTAGGGGGATGTGAGGAAAACCTTTTTACCCAGAGGGTGGTGACGATCTGGAATGTGCTGACTGGGAGGATGGTGAATGCGGGATGCCTCACATCCTTTAAAAAGATCCAAAGATGTGCAGGTTAGGTGCATTGGCCGTGCCTCACATCCTTTAAAAAGTACCTGGATGAGCACTTGGCACATCATAACATTCAGGGCTATGGGCCAAGTGCTGGTAAATGGGATTAGGTGGGAGGTCAGGTATTTCTAATGTGTCAGTGCAGACCCGATGGGCCGAACAGCCTCTTCTGTACTGTATGATTCTATGATGAGTGTCCTGCATCTTCCTGACCATTTCAGAATGTTTGTGACCATATCCAAAACCTTCCGAGATCCAAGCACTCTTGTCCATACATTCTGAGAGAACCTTCCATTCCCGGATGTCTCCTGAGCGACACTTGCTCTGAATAATTGCATTTAATTGTCCCTTTCTCTGTTTGCTTCTTCTTGAGCCTCTGTTATATCTAATAGACTCTACGTGTCAGTCTATGCTCAAATGCAACAAGATCTGGACAATATCCAGGCTTGGTCTGACAAGTGGCAAATAACTTTCACACCACACAAATGCCAGGCAATGACCATCACCAATAAGAGACACTCTAATCACCGCCCCTTGACATTCAATGGTGTAACCATCACTGAATCCCCCGCTGTCAACATCCTTGGGGTTACCAATGACCAGAAACTCAACTGGACTCACCGCATAAACACAATGGCTACCAGAGCAGGTCAGAGGCTAGGAATACTGTGGCGGTAACTCACCTCCTGACTCCCCAAAGCCAGTCCACCATCCACAAGGCACAAGTCCGGAGTGTGATGGAATACTCCCCACTTGCCTGGATGAGTGCAGCTCCAACAACACTCAAGAAACTTGACACCATCCAGGACAAAGCAGTCCCGCTCGATCGACACGCTAACCACAAACATTCAATCCCTCCATCACCGACACTCATTAGCAGCAGTGTGTACTATCTACAAGATGCAACAATTCACCAAAGATCCTTAGGCAGCACCTTCCAAACCCATGACCACTTCCATCTCGAGGAACAAGGACAGCAGATACATGGAAACACCACCACCTGCAGGATCCCCCTCCGAGCCACTCATCATCCTGACTTGGAAATATATCGGCCGTTCCTTCACAGTCACTGGGTCAAAATCCTGGAATTGCCTCCCTAACGGCATTGTGGGTCAACCCACAGAACATGGACTGCAGCGATTCAAGAAGGCAGCTCACCACCGCCTTCTCAAGGGCAACTAGAGATGGGCAATAAATGCCGGCCCAGCCAGCGACACCCACATCCCACGAATGAATTTAAAAAGTTACCATATCCCATGTCTATTGAGCCTCCCTGTCACACCCCTTGAGTATCTCCCCCTCTCTGCAATAATGCCGGGGCTATGTTTACCATCTCCTGTTTCCCCAGAACTTTTCTGATTGCTCCTGATCATTCCTCCCCACTCTCTGCCATCTCCTGTATCCACTCCCATAATCCCTGAGATTGCTTACCCTCTCTTCTCCTATCTGATATCGCCTGAACATCCCATAATATCTCCAAATGTCCTGGAGCATCACATTGACTCTCTGATACTGTGTGTTGCTTCCAAACACTTCCCGCTGCCTCGGGAAAAGCAACCATTACATTAAGACTGCAATGAAGTAACTGTGAAAATCCCCGAGTTGCCACACTCCAGCGCTTGTTCGGGTAACACTGAGGGAGAATTTAGCATGGCCATGCACCTAACCAGCACGTCTTTCGGACTATGGGAGGAAACCAGAGCACCCAGAGGAAACCCACGCAGAGAACGTGCAGACTCTGCACAGACAGTGACCCAAGCTGGGAATCGAGCCCAGGTCCCTGGAGCTGTGAGGCAGCAGTGCTAACCACTGTGGCACCGTGCCGATTTTACAGATGGATATAGGTCAGCTCAGAGAATGGGCCAAAATTTGGCAGATTGAGTATAATGTGGAGAAGTGTTAGTTTATCAATTTGGCTGAGAATATAGAAAGGCAAATTATTACCTAAATGCTTCTGGGCCGAGAGATCTGGGTGTCTTTGTTCATGGATCACAGAATGGGTGGCACGGTGGCAAGATGGTAAGCACTGCTGCCTCACAGTGCCAGGAACCCGGGTTCAATTCCCGGCTTAGGTCACTGTCTGTGTGGTGTTTGAACATTCTCCCCGAGTCTGCGTGAGTTTTCTCTGGGTGCTCCGGTTTCCTCCCACAGTCCAAAGATGTGTGGGTTAGGTTGATTGGCCATGCTAAATTGCCTCTTAGTGTCAGGGGGATTGGCTGGGATAAATGCAAGCGATTGTGGGGACGGACCTTGGGTGGGGATTGTGGTCAGTGTAGACTCGATGGCCCGAATGGCCTCCTTCTGCACTGTAGGATTCTACAATCCTCTGATGAAAGTCGGTATATAGCCGCAGCACGTAATGAAAAAAAGCAGATGAGATGTTGATATCTATTGCAAAGGGACTGGAGTATAAAAGTAGAGAAGTGTTGTTGCGATTGTACAGGGTGTTGGTGAGACCACATCAGGAATATTGTGTCCAGTGTTGGTCTCCTTATGTGAGGAAGGATGTGGTGGAATTGGAGGCAGTTCAGAGGAGGTTTGAAGGATGAGAGGGGATCTGATCGAGGGATATAACATGTTAAAAGCGATCGATAAAGTAAATGTAGACCAAATGTTTCCCCTTGTGGGGCAATCTAGGACAAGAAGTCGCAGGTATAGGTCGAGAGGTGGCTCATTTAAAACTGAGATGAGGAGGAACCACATCTCGCAGAGGGTGGTGAATTTGTGGAACTCGCTGCCCCATCGCACGGTGGAGTCTGAATCATTGAATGGTTTGAAGAAGGAGATGGATATATGTCTGATTTTCTAAAAACAGGATAAGGGGATACGGGGAACAGGTGGGGAAGTGGATTTGAGACCAGGGAGAGATGAGCCATGATCTGATTGAATGGCGGAGCAGGCTTGAAGGGCTGAATTTGCCTACTTCTGCTCCTAATTCCAATGTTCCCATCACTGGGTCTAGTTTTGCCAAGAACAAATCAAATCAAAATCAAATCAAATCAAATGTTTTCTCCAGAGTAGAGAAGGCTGACGGGGGACATGTTTGAGATGTGTAAGATTATGAGGGTATGGACAGGATGATTAGGGAGCAGTTGTTCCCCTTGGTTGAGGGGTCAGTCATGAGGGGGTGTAGTTTTCGGGTGAGGTGCAGGAAATTCAGAGGGGATTTGAGAAAAGCTTTTTCATTCAGAGGGTGGTGGGAATCTGGAATGCGCCGCCTGGGAAGGTCGTGGAGGCTGGAAACCTTTAAAAAATATTTGGATGAGCACTTGAAACATGAGAACACTCAAGGATATGGCACAAGTGCAGGAAAATGGGATTAGTGCTCTTTTAGCGGTAGATATTGTCAGTGCAGATTCGATGGGCCAAAGGGCCGTTTCTGTGCTGTGTGACTCAATAGCTCTATGGCACAAGGTCTGTAAAAGATGATGGGTTCTGGCTACATTCTGGCAATGGAATCGATGGCCTGTGCTCCTGAACTGAAAATTACCCAGGTTGCAAAAATCAGGACACATTCGGTGGCATAGTGGTTAGCACTGCTACCTCACAGCGCCAGGGACCCGGGTTCGATTCCCGGCTTGGGTCACTCTCCATGTAGATCTCCTCCTCAAGTAATGTAAGCTACAGGGCTGTGGGTTGGGAGCAGGAAGGTGGGGTTAGGAAAAAGTGTCCTCAGGCTAGCATGGAGTAGATGGGCAGAATGGCCTCCTTCTGAGCAGTAACTTTTCAGTTGTGCCGTGTGTGCTTTAGTTTGCATCGCTCAATCTCTGGTACACAGGGGTGGCACGGTGGCACAGTGGGTTAGCACTGCAGCCTCACAGCACCAGGGACCCGGGTTCGATTCCCGGCTTGGGGCACTGCCTGTGCGGAGTCTGCACATTCTCCCAAACATCTGCATGTGTTTTCCTCCGGGTGCTCCAGGTTCCTCCCACAGTATGAAAGACGTGCTGGTTAGGTGCATTAGCCTTGCTAAAGTCTCCTGCAGTGTGCCCGAACAGGCACCGGAGTGTGGCAACTGAGGGGTTTCCACAGTAACCTAATCGCAGTGTCAATGAAAGCCTTACTTGTGACACAATAAATAAACTTTAAACATTCAACACAAAGGTTGGTGGATTTGCGGATAGCAATGAGGACCATCAGAGGTTACAGCAGGATATAGATCGGTTGGAGACTTGGGCGGAGAGATGGCAGATGCAGTTTCATCCTGACAAATGTGAGGTAATGCATTTTGGAAGGTCCAATAGAGATGGGAAATCTGTAAATGGCGGAACCCTCAAGCGTATTGATAGGCAAAGGGATCTGGGTGTACAGGTACACAGGTCACTGAAAGTGCCAACGCAGGTGGAGAAGGTAATCAAGAAGGCAGATGGCATGCTTGCCTTCATCGGCCGGGGCATTGAGTTTAAAAATTGGCACGTCACGTTGCAGCTTTATAGAAACTTAGTTAGGCCACACTTGGAATATAGGTTGAGAGGTGACCTGATAGAAGTCTACAGTGAAAAGTATTGTTTCTTGCGCGCTATGCAAGCAAAGCATGCCATGCATAGAGAAGGAAAGGAGAGAGTGCAGAATGTAGTCATAGCTAAAGTGCAGGTAAAAATCAACTTAATGCAAGGTAGGTCCATTCAAAAGTCTGACAGCAGCAGAAAGAAGTTGTTCTTGAGTTGGTCGGGACATGACCTCAGACTTTTGTATCTTTTTCCCGACAGAAGAAGGTGGAAGAGAAAATGTCCAGGGTGCGTGGGATCCTTAATTATGCCGGCTGCTTTTCCCGAGGCAGCGGGAAGTGTAGACAGAGTCAATGGATGGGAGGCTGGTTTCCGTGATGGACTGAGCTTCGTTCACGACCCTTTGTAGATGGATTGGGCTACATCCAGGACCTTTTGTGGTTTCTTGCGTTCTTGGGCAGAGCAGGAGCCAGACCAAGCTGTGATACATCCAGAAGGGATGCTTTGTATGGTGCTTGTGTAAAAATTGGTGAGATTCGTAGCTGACATGCCAAATTTCCCTCGTCTTCCAGGAAAGTAGATGTGTTGGTGGGGTTTTCTTAACTGTTGTGGTCAGCATGTCCAAGCCTATCCAGTCTCTCCTTATAGTTCAAATGCTCCATCCCAGGAAACCTTGGGAACCTCCTCTGTACCCCCTCTTGTGCTATCATTTCCTTCCTATAGTGAGGTGACCAGAATTGCACACAGTACTCCAACTGTGTCCTCACCAACACTCTGTACAATTAACAAAGAACAAAGAACAAAGATCAATACAGCACAGGAACAGGCCCTTCGGCCCTCCAAGCCCGTGCCGCTCTCTGGTCCAAACTAGACCATTCTTTTGTATCCCTCCATTCCCACTCCGTTCATATGGCTATCTAGATAAGTCTTAAATGTTCCCAGTGTGTCCGCCTCCACCACCTTGCCTGGCAGCGCATTCCAGGCCCCCACCACCCTCTGTGTAAAATATGTCCTTCTGATATCTGTGTTAAACCTCCCCCACTTCACCTTGAACCTATGACCCCTCGTGAACGTCACCACCGACCTGGGGAAAAGCTTCCCAGCGTTCACCCTATCTATGCCTTTCATAATTTTATACACCTCTATTAAGTCTCCCCTCATCCTCCATCTTTCCAGGGAGAACAACCCCAGTTTACCCAATCTCTCCTCATAACTAAGCCCTCCATACCAGGCAACATCCTGGTAAACCTCCTCTGTACTCTCTCCAAAGCCTCCACGTCCTTCTGGTAGTGTGGCGACCAGAACTGGACGCAGTATTCCAAATGCGGCCGAACCAACGTTCTATACATCTGCAACATCAGACCCCAACTTTTATACTCTATGCCCCGTCCTATAAAGGCAAGCATGCCATATGCCTTCTTCACCACCTTCTCCACCTGTGACGTCACCTTCAAGGATCTGTGGACTTGCACACCCAGGTCCCTCTGCATATCTACACCCTTTATGGTTCTGCCATTTATCGTATAGCTCCTCCCTACATTATTTCTACCAAAATGCATCACTTCGCATTTAACAGGATTGAACTCCATCTGCCATTTCTTTGCCCAAATTTCCAGCCTATCTATATCCTTCTGTAGCTTCTGACAATGCTCCTCACTATCTGCAAGTCCTGCCAATTTTGTGTCGTCCGCAAACTTACTGATCACCCCAGTTACACCTTCTTCCAGATCGTTATATAAATCACAAACAGCAGAGGTCCCAATACAGAGCCCTGCGGAACATCACTAGTCACAGGCCTCCAGCTGGAAAAAGACCCTTCCACTACCACCCTCTTCCAACATTACCTTCTTGCTCTTATACTCTATACCATGGCTGATAAAAGCAAGTGTCCCATCTGCCTTCTTAACTATCCGATTCACCTGCTCTGCTGCCTTCAGGGATCTGTGAATAGTTACCCCAAGATCCCTCTGTTCCTCTGAGATTCCCAGCGTCCTACCATTCATTAAATACTCCCGCGCCTTGGAACTTCTTCCAAAGTGCATCACCTCGCACTTATCAGGGTTAAATACCACCTGCCACTGCTCTGCCCATCTGACCAACCCATCGATATCTGTCTGTTAACCTACGATCTTCTTCTTCAACATCAACCACCCTACCAATCTTGGTGTCGTCTGCAAACCTGCTTATCATTCCCCACCTTCAGCTGTTTCTTGATAGAATGGGAAGGGAATTGACTTGATTGGAAACTGACTTCTGTGATGCTGGAGGCCTCGGAGGGAAGTGGAGCTGGATGCTCATCCAATCGGCAATTCGGGCTATAGACAGTTGAAAATCGTTGGCTTATCTCTTACCTTTTCCCCCGGAGTTACCTTCCTGCGTGACCCTCTGAAATGTTTTCGTAAGCCACCCCGCCCCCCAACTTAATTGGTCCAAAGACCTTCCACAAATACATAAAGGGCAAAAGACTAACTCGGGAGAGAGTAGGGCCTCTAAAGGATCAACAAGGTAATCTATGTGCGGATCCTCAAGATATGGGTGAGATCCTAAATGAATGTTTCTCATTGGTATTTACTGTTCAAAAAGCATGGATGTTAGGGAACTTGGGGAAATAAATAGTGATGTCTTGAGGAGAGTACACATTACAGAGAAGGAGGTGCTGGAAATCTTAAAGAGCATCAAGGTAGATAAATCCCCAGGACTTGATGAATTGATTTGATTTGATTTGATTTATTATTGTCACACGTATTGGTATTCAATGAAGAGTATTCCTTCTCGCGCACAATACAGACAAAGCATACCATTCGTAGAGAAGGAAAGGAGAGGGTGCAGAATGTAGTGTTACAGTCACAGCTAGGGTGTAGAGAAAGATCAACTTAATGCCAGGTAGGTCCATTCAAACGTTTGACGGCAGCAGGGAAGAAGCTGTTCTTGAGTCGGTTGGTACATGACCTCAGACTTTTGTATCTTTTTCCCGATGGAAGAAGGTGGAAGAGAGAATGTCCAGGATGCATGGGGTCCTTAATTATGCTGGATGCTTTGCCAAGGCAGCGGGAAGTGTAGACAGAGTCAATTGATGGGAGGCTAGTTTGCTTGATGTATTTGGCTACATTCACGACTCTTTGTAGTCCTTGCGGTCTTGGGCAGAGCAGGAGCCATACCAAGCTGTGATACAACCAGAAAGAATGCTTTCTATTCTGCATCTGGAAAAGTTGGTGATAGTTGTAGCCGGCATGCCAAATTTCCTTAGTCTTCTGAGAAATTAGAAGTGTATCTCAGGACGTTGTGGGAGGCCAGGGAGGAAATTGCAGGCCCCGTAGCAGAGATGTTTCAATCATTGACAGCCACAGGTGAGATGCCTGAAGATTAGAGGGTGGCAAAAGTTGTGCCTTTGTTTAAGAGGGCTGCATGGAAAAGCCTGGGAACTATAGGCCGGTGAGCCCGTCGTCTGTGGTGGATAAGTTGCAAGAGAGACAGGATCTACAAGCATTGAGAGAGGCAAGGATTGATTAGGGGCAGTCAGCATGGCTTTGTGAGTGGAAAATCATGTCTCACAAATTTGATTGAGTTGTTTGAAGGGGTAACCAAGAAGGTAGATGAGGTGCAGGCGACATTGTCTACATGGACATTAGAAATGCCTTTGACAAGGTACCGCATGGTAGGTTGTTGCATCAGATCAAACCTCATGGGATCCATGGTGAGGTAGCTAAATGGACACAAAACTGGCTTGCTGACAGATGACAGGTGGTTGTAGACGGTTGTTTTTCTAACTGGAGGCCTGTGACCAGTAGTGTGCCTCAAGGATCAGTGTTAGCTCCACTGTTATTTGTCATTTATATTAATGATTTGTATGGGAATTTAGGAGGCATAGTTAGTAAGTTTGCAGATGACACCAAGCTTGGTGGCGTAGTGGACAGTGAAGAAGGCTATTCAGGATTGCAATGGGATCTTGATCAATTGGGTCAGTGGGCCAATGAATAGCAGATGGGGTTTAATTTAGATAAATGCGAGGTGATGCATTTTGGTAGATCGAACCAGGACGTACTCAGTTAATGGAAGGGCTTCGGGGAGAGTTACAGAACAAAGAGATCTTGGGGTGCAGGCTCATAGCTCCTTGAAAATTGAGTCACGGGTGGACAGAGTGGTGAAGAAGGCATTCGGAATATTTGGTTTCATTGGTCAGAAAATTGAATACAGGAGTTGGGACATCTTAAGACCATAAGACCATAAGACATAGGAGCGGAAGTAAGGCCATTCGGCCCATCGAGTCCACTCCACCATTCAATCATGGTTGATTTCAACTCCATTTACCCGCTCTCTCCCCATAGCCCTTAATTCCTCGAGAAATCAAGAATTTATCAATTTCTGTCTTGAAGACGCTCAACGTCTCGGCCTCCACAGCCCTCTGTGGCAATGAATTCCACAGACCCACCACTCTCTGGCTGAAGAAATTTCTCCTCATCTCTGTTCTAAAGTGACTCCCTTGTTGAAGTTGTACAAGGCATTGGAATACAGTTCTGGTCACCCTATTATAGAAAGGATATTATTAAATTAGAAAGAGTGCAGAAAAGATTTACTAGGACGCTACCGTGACTTGATGGTTTGAGTTATAAGGAGAAGCGAAATAGACTGGGACTTTTTGCCTGGAGCATAGGAGGACAGAACTTATACAGGTCTGTAAAATAATGACGGGTATAGACAAAGCAGATAGTCAACATCTTTTCCCAAAGGTAGGGGAGTCTAAAACTAGAAGGCATAGGTTGAAGGTGAGAGGGGCAATTTTTTCACACAGAGGGTGGCAAATGTCTGAAATAAGCTGCCAAAGGTTCTCGTAGAGGCGGGTACAATTTTATCTTTTAAAAAAGCATTTAGACAGTTACATGGGTAAGATGGGTATCGAGGGAAATGGGCCAAACGTGGGCAATTGGGACTAACTTAATGGTAAAAACAGAGCGGCATGGATAAGTTGGGCCAAAGAGCCTGTTTCCATGCTGTGAACCTCTATGATTCTATGGAAGAGTGCTGACATCTGTACCCATGTGAGATTATCATCTCCAAGTCTCTGCCTGACAATCTTCTGTATCTTTTTATGTTCACGTGACAACTCTCACTAATTTTAACAGACCCACCATAGAAAACATTCTTTCTGGATGTTTTCCAGCTTGGTGTGGCTCCAACTCTGTCCAAGACCACAAGAAACTACAAAGGGTCGTGAACGCAGCCCAGTCCATCACGCAAACCAGCCTCCCATCCATTGACTCCATCTACACTTCCCGCTACCTCGGAAAAAGCAGCCAGCATAATCAAGGACCCCACACACCCCGGACATTCTCTCTTCCACCTTCTTCCATCAGGAAAAAGATACAAAAGTCTGAGATCACGTACCGACTGACTCAAGAACAGCTTCTTCCCTGCTGCCATCAGACTTTGGAATGGACCTACCTCATATTAAGTTGATCTTTCTCGACATACTAGATGTGACTGTAACACTACATTCTGCATCCTCTAATTTCCTTCTCCCCTATGTACTCTACAAATGGTATGCTTTGGCTGTACAGCGCGTGAGAAACAATACTTTTCACTGTATCACAATACATGTGACAATACATAGCGGGAGCCAATACATGTGACAATCTGGTGAACTGGTGCAGCGACAATAATCTCTCCCTCAATGTCAACAAAACAAAGGAGATTGTCATCGACTTCAGGAAGCATAAAGGAGAACATGCCCCTGTCTACATCAACGGGGATGAAGTAGAAAGAGTTGAGAGCTTCGTGTTTTTAGGTGTCCAGATCACCAACAATCTGTCCTGGTCCCCCCATGCTGACACTATCGTTAAGAAAGCCCACCAAATCTGCTTCTTTCTGAGAAGACTCAGGAAATTTGGCATGTCGGCTACGACTCTCACCAACTTTTACAGATGCAACATAGAAAGCATCCTTTCTGGTTGTATCACAGCTTGGTCTGGCTCCTGCTCTGCCCAAGATCGCATGGAACTACAAAGGGTCGTGAATGCAGCCCAATCCATCACGCAAACCAGCCTCCCATCCATTGACTCTGTCTACACTTCCCGCTGCCTCGGCAAAGCAGCCAGCATAATTAAGGACCCCACACACCCTGTACATTCTCTCTTTCACCTTCTTCCGTCGGGAAAAAGATACAAAAGTCTGAGATCACATATCAACCGACTCAAGAACAGTTTCTTCCCTGCTGCCATCAGACTTTTTTGAATGGACTTACCTTAAATTAAGTTGATCTTTCTCTACACCCGAGCTATGACTGTAACATTACATTCTGCACTCTCTCCTTTCCTTCTCTATAAACGGTATTTTGTGTCTCTACAGCACGCAAGAAACAATACAACAATAAATCAAACCAAATCAAATCAAAATAATGAATCAAATTGTATCCATTCATGGAGTGTTGATGTGACTGTCAAGGCCAGCAGTTGTCACCCGTCATTAACTTTCTTTGAGACTAATTGCGGTCTGTGGGTTAGGAAGTCTAGGATCCAGTCATGAAGGAGGAACTGAGCACCAGGACATGAAGTTTGGAGATGAGTTTGGTTGGGCTGACGTTGTTGAAGTCTGAACTGTAGTCTACCAATGGGAGTCTGACATAAATGTCTTTGTTATCCAGGTGTTCCAGGGTTGGTGCGGCATGGTGGCACAGTAGTTAGCACTGCTGCCTCACAGTGCCGTGGGACCCAGGTTCAATTCTGGCCTCGGGTGACAGCCTGTGTGGAGTTTGCACATTCTCCCCGTGTCTGCGTGGGTTTCCTCCAGGTGCTCCGGTTTCCTCCCACAGTCCAATGATGTGTGGGTTAGTTTGATTGGCCATGCTAAATTGTCCCTTCGTGTACAAAGATGCGCAGGTTAGGTGGATTGGCCATGCAAATTGCCCTTAGTGTCCAAAGATATGTAGGTTACGTGGATTGGCCGTGCTAAATTGCCCCTCAGTGTCCAAAGATGTGCAGGTTAGGTGGATTGGCCATGCTAAATTGCCCCTTAGTGTCCAAAGATGTATAGGTTAAGTGGATTGGCCATGCTAAATTGCCCCTTAGTGTTCAAAAATGTGCAGGTGAGGTGGATTAGCCATGCTAAATTGCCCCTTAGTGGCCAAAGATGTGCAGGTTAGGTGGATTGGCCATGCTAAATTGTCCCTTAATGTCAGGGGGATTAGTAGGGTAAATAGGTGGGGTTACGGGGATAGGGCGTGTGTGGGATTGTTGCTCATGCAGGCTCGATGGGCCGAATGGCCACCTTCTGCACTGTAGAGATTCTATCATGCTATGTGTGTAGGAGGTTAGAGTCTGCAGCCGAACTGTTGAGACAATAGACGAAGTGTAGAGGATCCAGGCAATCTGAGAGACCGGAGTTGATGCATGTCATGACTAACCTTTCGAAGCTCTCCATAATGATGGATGTCAGAGCCACTGGACAATAGTCATTGAGGCAGGCTGCTTGGCTTTTCTTAGGTACAGGGATGATGGTCGTCTTCTTGAAGCAGGTAAGGACCTCAGTGTATAAATTCTAAAGATTTAGAAACATAGAAACATAGAAGATAGGAGCAGTAGGAGGCCATTCGGCCCTTCGATCCTGCCCTGCCATTCATCACCATCATGGCTGATCGTCCAACTCAATAGCCTCATCCTGCTTTCCCCCCATAACCTTTGATCCCGTTCGCCCCAAGTGCTATATCCAGCCGCCTCTTGAATACATTCAATGTTTTGGCATCAACTACTTCCTGTGGTAATGAATTCCACAGGCTCATCGGGTGAAGAAATATCTCCTCACCTCCGTCCTAAATGGTCGACCCCGAATCATCAGACTGTGACCCCAGGTTCTGGACTCCCCCACCATCGGGAACATCCTCCCTGCATCTACCCTGTCTAGTCCTGTTAGAATTTTATAAGTCTCTCTGAGATCCCCCCCCCCCCTCATTCGTCTAAACTCCAGTGAAAACAATCCTAACCTAGTCAATCTCTCCTCATACATCAGTCCCGCCATCCCAGGAATCAGTCTGGTTGTCAGATGTAATGTTGACTCGCCTATAGATATCAGTCCTCTCCTTTGGAAATGTAATGTTTTTGCATAGCTCCCATAGCCAAAGAGGATTTAATATTCTGTCCACTGATGTTACTATTCAATCACACATTGACATTGGTTTTATCTCACTGTGGATCAAGCTAATGTTCTTCTGTGTCATAGCTTCTTAGTGTTGGACTAAAAGGGGCTAAGCAAATCTGTTTGTTTACTGACTGTCACTAATTTTTGTCTCCATGGACATCTAAGGAGTCCTTGTGGAGCGCTTACGATGTTCTATAAATAACTGACTGAGTTAGAGGTGTCACTCCACAATATCAGCCGGAGAATCGCCCTCCAGTAGTTCGGGATACTTCATCTTGGAAGCATTAGGGTTTCCAGCGGAAAGGGAAAAGCCAGATCAAAATCTGGGAGCGGCGGATTGGAGTTGCACCACGGAATGGGTCTGTATCTCAGGACAGTGGGTTGGTTCAGTACCGAAGAAAATCAGAATCCAGGAATCACGGATTGGAATGGGACATTAATGGGCAGGAACTTGTGGGAGCTTGACTATCTTGCTACATATTATGATACATTTAGATTATCTTATCGCATCTATTTGGCCCTTGTGATTATTCAACACGTCTACTATCCCGTCCTTGCCATTGTTGGTGTCCCTGGTAAGTTAAAATCCAGCTATTAATGCGAACAATCCTATTTAACTGATTTGTTCTTGGTGTTTACTCTCCCCTACTTGCTGATGTCCTTTTTGAATCTCTTGTATAACCGGTTGCTAACCCTGAATTCATGTTATTTCAGTTTACTCTCCAATTATTGATGTTGCTGCCCTTGTTTCCAGGCAGTTATCTCAATAAGGGCAGCATGGTGGCACCGTGGTTAGCACTGCCGCCTCACAGACCCAGAAACCAGTGTTCGATTCCAGTCTGCGTCGGTTTCCTGCGGGTGCTCCAGTTTCCTCCAACAGTCCAAAGATATGCAGGTTAGGCAAAATGGCCATGCTAAATTTTCCTGTCGTATCCAAAGATATGTAGGTTATGTGGATTGGCCATGCTAAACTGCTCCTTAGTGCCAAAAATGTGCAGGTTAGGTGGATTGGCCGTGCTAAATTGGCCCTCAGTGTCCAGAGATGGGCAGTTAAGGTGGACTGGCCATGTTAAATTTCCCCTTAGTGTACAAAGGTGTGAAGGTAGGTTGATTGGCCATGTTAAATTGCCCCTTAGTGTCCAAAGATGTGTAGGTTAGGTGGATTGGCCATGCTAAATTGCCATTTAATGTCCAAAGATGTGCAGGTTCGTGGATTGGCCATGCTAAATTGCCCCTTAGTGTCCTAAGGTGTGTAGGTTAGGTGGATTGACCATACTAAATTGCCACTTAGTGTTCAAAGATGTGCTGGTTAGGTGGATTGGCCATTCTAAATTGCTCCTTTGTGTACAAAGGTGTGCAAGTTAGGCAGATTGGCCATGCTAAATTCCTCCTTTGTGTCCAAAGATGTGAAGGTGAGGTGAATGAGCCATGCTAGTTTGCCGCTTAGTGTCCAAACATGTGCAGATAAGGTGGCTTGGCCATGTTAAATTGCCCCTGAGTGTCCAAAGATGTGCAGGTTAGGTGGATTAGCCATGCTAATTTCCCCTTAGTGCCAGGATCAGTGGGTTTGGGGAGTTGGGGGGCTGGGGCAGTGAGTATATAGGGTTATGGGGATAGGTCCTGGGTAGGATGCTCTGTTGAAGGGTTGGTGCAGACTCAATGGGCCAAAAGTCCTCCTGTTGCACTGTAGGGATTCTATTTTATTACATAACTATCAGATCTACAATTCGATATTGAAGTGTAGTTCTGTTGTTATCGAAACCTTTGTCAAAAGAAAGTCCCCAGAACAATCTCCATTCCTTCTGCACCAGCTCACTCACTCCACCATAGTGCAGACAAGCTGAGAGATCCTTTTGAACCTCACCCCATCCCCTCTCCATCACCGACCCTACCTACTATCTCTCCAATAATATTGGGCATCTCTGCCCTCCCTGAGTCCAACTGCCACCTACACACCCACCCATTCTCTGTCAAAATAATTCCCATCTATTCCCGCACTGCCTATTTAGCCTTCCCGTTCTGAGCCTCCATTCATTGGACCTTATGCAAGTTCTGATGCCCATTTCTGAACTCTCATCAAATTCCATTTTCTGTGCTTACTGACCTGAGGATGATTCTTTTTCAATCTTGACTTGTAAACATTACACCTGCCCTGCTATTGCCACAAAATCCACCATACCTTAATCGTCTCAGAGTTAAATTATTTTCCTCCTTCTTTCTCTCCATCTGTTAGTCATCGTTCCAGTACTGTTTTACTTTCTCTGATTCCCACCGTCCCTCATCCACCTATCTATCTATCCTTCTATCCATCTATCTATCTATCTATCTATCTATCTATCTATCTATCTATCTATCTATCTATCTATCTATCTATCTATCTATCTATCTATCTATCTATCTATCTATCTATCTATCTATCTATCTATCTATTTACGTATCTATCTCTCAGTCTTTATCTCTCTCTCTCTTTCTCTTTTTCTATTTTTCTATCTCTATCCTCCTACCTCTATATGTCTCTATTTCTATTTCTCTTGCTCCAGCTCACTCTATCTCCTTCTTTCTGTATCTATCTCTGCCTCTCTATGACTTTCTCTCTATCTCTATGTCTCTCCCGGTCTCTCTCTCTCTCTATATATATATAAATCTATCTACCTCTATCTTACTCTATCTCTCTCTATCTCTCTCCCTTTATCTCTCTGTATCTCCCTCAGTCTCTCTATCTCTCTCTATCTCTCTACCCCTCTTTCTATCTCTCTATCTCTCTGTCTCTCTATCTCTCTCTCTCTATCGCGCTCTCTGTGTCTATCTCTCTCTATCTCTCCCTCTCTCTCTCTCTCTTTCGCTCTCTTTCTCTCTCTGTGTCTCTATCTCTCTCTCTCTATCTCTCCATCTCTAACTCTCTGTCTCTATCTCTCTTTCTATCTGTCACTATCTCTCTCTTAATCTCTCTCTCTATCGCTCTCTATCACTCTCTCTCTATCTCTCTCTCTCTCTACCTCTATCTCTCTCTCTCTCTATCTGTCGCTATCTTTCTCTCAATCTCTCAATACCGTGGCATGGTGGCACAGTGGTTAGCACTGCTGCTTCACAGCTCCAGGGACCTGGGTTCGATTCCCAGCTTGGGTCACTGCCTGTGTGGAGTTTGCACATTCTCCTCGTATCTGTGTGGGTTTCCTTCGGGTGCTCCGGTTTCCTCCCAGAACCCAAAGATGTGCGGGTTAGGTTGATTGGCCATGCTAAAAATTGCCCCTTAGTGCTCTGAGATGCGTAGGTTAGAGGGATTAGCGGGTAAATGTGTAGGGATATGGGGGTTGGGCCTGGGTGGGATTGTGGTCGGTGCCGACTCGATGGGCCAGGTGGCCTCTTTCTGCACTGTCGGGTTTCTATGATTCTATGATTCTCTTCATCGCTCTCTCTAACTCTATCTCTCCCCTGTCTCTCTCTCTATCTCTCTCTGTGTCTCTATCCAGCTCTCTATCACTCCATCTCTATCTCTCCATCTCTATCTGTCGCTATATCTCTATTTCCATCTCTCTCTCTATCGCCCTCTCTATCTCTTTCTCTATCTCTATCTCTGTCTCTGCTCCTCTACCTCTCTCTCTATCTCTATCTCTCTCTCTATCCCTCTACCTCTATGCCTCTCTCTCTATTTCTATATCTTTCTCCCCCTCTGTCTCTAGCTCTCTCCCTCTCTCTGTAGTTATCTATCTCTGCCTCTCTATGTCTCTCTCCCTCTATCTCTCTCTCTCCCTATCTATCTCTCTATGTCTCTCTCTCTATCTCTATCTCACTTTATCTCTCTCCCTATCTCTTTATTTCTCTATCGCTCTCTGGAGCCATTTCCAACCCACCCCCCACCTTCACCCACACCTTCTCTCTGCCTTGTCTTCCTATCATTGGAGAATTTTCTCTTCCTGCCTTGTGCTGTTCACAGCATTGCTTCAGTGTCATCTCTGAATCGTCTGTCGTTCCCTCCCCACCCCCTACTGCTTCCGAGTCCTACAAGTTTTCCTCATGAAGCAATGCTGCAGTTCTCTCAGGAACTCATTATCAAGCATGCTACTCCTCATCTTTTCAGGGGAGGCCCATGTGCGTACGAAGGTGGAACTCGGAAAGAGGTTTTGCTGAGGCTTCATGAGGAGATAGGGGCTAAATTAAAAAAAGCAGAACCAGAGAGGCATTATCCTCTGGATTGCTATCGGAACAGGAGCAAAATGAATCAGGAGAAATCAAATTAGGGAATAGGTGTGGACGAAATGAGTTTCAATGCGTGGAGTACTCGCACCTGTATAGGGGAAGGTGGGATCTATTTTGTTGCGACGGTGTTTACCTGAACCGTGCTGGGAAGTGTTCCGGTTAGTGTGAGTCCAAAGGACTGCAGACTTCACCCAAAAGACTCAATTGCCAGTATCATGTGAGCATTGGTCTTTGTTGTGTTGAACTTGTTTAAAGGGTTTTGTCGATGGAAGGTTTTGGTTTTGAGTGGAACATTTTAGAGATATTCATTGAGAGTTCTACATGATAGTGGCTGTTTTGTTTCTTGATTGTAATTGATAAAAGTTCTTGCACATTTTCTTACTGTACATGTTAACTATATTCTTCAAGAAACTTTAGCTAGGGTTGTAGAAAGGGCTTTACACTACATAATGGGGCGAGGGGGCCGAGCGATCGAGTTTGGGAAGATGTGTTAAATTGAACAGGGAGGACTTGATAACCTCAATTTGGACTCTATCCAGCTTGGTTCGACAACAAATCGATTCAACTCCAGATATTTAATTAACCTCTTTATTTCATTTATTTCATTCTGTTACGACGTCGGGTCAGTCTTCCTTAATGATGCAGGCTAACAAAGCCTGCAGTTCTCAGGGGAGACTGAACACACTTCTTTGTTTTGGTACAATACAAATACTTTTTTTCTAACGCATGCAAGCGACCCGATAGCCTCCCAGCTATAGCCCCAATATACCCGTTACCAATCAGAGGATAATAATACTTTGTGCACTCCTCGTGCTGACCTTCACTGGCCAGTCACATTCTGTGCACATATGCTGCAACACAGAACACTTGTGTGATAACAAGTGATCGCAGCTGCATTCAGCTGATCTTAGCAGGCAGTTGTCTGCAGATCAAGGCCATTCCATCACATGACCTCACCCAGCCGCCAGGAGCCAGGCAATAGTTTATACTCACTTATACTATAATACTGTAAGCATTAGATTATTAATAGTTTCTACAATCAAGGAAGACATCACTATCCAAGCATCACTACACGTACATCCACATCAACATCCCCCCCTTTTATCACTCTGTGATAACCACTGACATTGTCGTGGCTTGTTCAATTCAGGTTACAATTGTATTTTCGTCAAGTCCAATATTACTTTTTCTCTCTCATCCTCCACATACAATTCTGCCTCCACTTCTCGTCGGGTTTCCTCCAGCACCTCATCGCCCAGTATGGGTTTGTATTCCTTGTCCTCTTCCTCCTCACTCGGTTGAGTCGGTCATGATCCTATCGATTAGCGTTCCCCAAGGTGGTCAGGCCGCAAGCAATGTAATTACGATTATCTGCAGCCATTCGCCCTGGGACGGCTCCAAAGGAAAATACACCCACCGCTCCATAGCCAGCAGCCTGACCAGGAGTGAGGGTAGTTATTTCCTTGTAGTCAGCGCAAAATTCCTCCGATAACTCCCGCTCTGGCCTTCTATGGTGATGACGTGAGGGCCCCCAATGGCTTGGACAAGGAACCATGCTGGGAAGTATGGTCCCTATTGCCGCCGCCTGGGGGTAAGGGTAGGACAAATAATTGGTGGCCGTACCATTGAAAAAGAAGAAATACCCTGTTTCAGTGTACATGGTCTCTGAACACTTTTGCCACGTCCCGTTGGCTTGAACCCGGTAATAGGTATCATCGCTTCCCAAATTCTGGGATCCGGAACCTGTACATGCTGGTGCCGACCGTCTTCCTTCTGCATTAATCTGTACTATCGAAAAGTCCCTACCATAAGCATGAAGGTGGGTGCCATTCATATGGCCACAAATTATATTTTCCCCTTTTTCCAAGTCTATGCAGGTAGAATGCAAACACTTACAGATTACCTCATTTCTCTGAGCTTCGTACCCACATTTATGCTGATGGCATACTCAGGCAGGGGTGATCCTGGCACACATAAACTGTGGAGCATCCCCAACCCTTCCCTTTAAAGCAGTTCTCATAGCTTCGATTATCCCCGGGAACCGCTGTCCCATCGGCCTGTTGTTCCCACCAGAGGGGAACTTCCCACCAATCATTATTTCTAGTCTCCTGCCCCGCCTCAGACTCTTGAGGAGGATGGTAGCAATCCGCGGTTGGAGCACGGGCGGGGTCGTACCGGCAAGTTATCCATTCCTTCCTAGGGAGAGTTGAATCTTGTCTTGCACATTTGAAGGGTAGTCCCTCTCGATACCAAGAGGGAGTAATTGAGAACAGGGAATTTACGTCTTTGGGGAAAGGATAGCATGCTACCGTAGAAGCTCCATGGATGGTGTGATGGGCTAGTACAAACCAGTTTCCCAGAGTGTACTCTTGCCCTTCAATTGAGGATGGATTGTCCAGTCTCTCTAATAACCCTTCAACCTGAGATACTCTATCCCCAGTGCTCCTTCGTCTCTGTCTATGGACGTACCCTCCAGGAACAGGGGTCCAATTAGGCTGGCTGATTTCATCTTCCCCTGCACTTACAGCACAGAACATCAAGCTGATGAGCTCCAAGAGTATTTTTGTCAATTTCATGTTGGTTCGTCCGTACTTGACCACTACCTGAAGAGGACAAAAACATAACGACAAGCATAACAACCACAGAGTAAAGAGCATGTCACCCGGTACCGCCTCTCATACTAATCATCCGTAAAATCCTCCTCACTGCCATCCTCAATTCGCCCCTTTTTGGGATCGGCTTGCCCGATCAATTTACAGTGGTGGAGGTGGACCCAAGTATCGCGACCCGCCACCTTAGCCGCTGTAGGGGTGGTTAACAAGACATGGAATGGGCCCTCCCACCGCGGCTCTAAATGCTGCGAGTCCAATTTCTGATAAGGACAAATGAGCCCGGTTTTACTTTAGTGGGAGTGGTTAAGGTAGGTGGTTTACCGTAAGCAGCCCGGACTTGCGAATGGAGATGGCGCAAGGAGTGGCTAAGGGAGAGGATATATGAGGTCATTTCATCCGTCATATGATGGAAATGAACGGGCGCCGTTGACCCATCATCCCAAGGGGTCCGCAGGGGTCGACCATACAAGACCTCCGCGGGCGAGAGACGGGGCGGTCCTGCAGGGGTGGTTCGTATTTGAAACAAAGCTACAGGGAGTAGTCTGACCCAAGACAGACCTGAAGTTTCTACAAGTTTAGCCAGCTTGGTTTTGAGCGTTTGATTCGATCGTTCGACTACACCAGCAGCCTGGGGATGGTGTGCGCAATGGAGCTGTTGGCGATTATTCAGCTGGGCGCACAGCTCCTTATTGACCGATGCAATCAAATATGGGCCATTGTCAGAACTCAGGCAGGTCGGGACGCCAAATCGAGGCACAATTTCGCGCAGTAAAATCCTGACGACAGTTGTCGCTTTGTTATCCGATGTAGGATACGCTTCAATCCACTTACTAAAGACATCCACGATTACTAAGACATATTTATACCCCTGGCATCTCTGCAACTCAATGAAGTCCATCTGCAGGGTCTCGAAGGGGCCTGCCGGCAGGGGAGTCTTACCCAGATCACAGGGCGCACTCTTGCCCGGATTAAGCTTTTGGCATATCAAACAGCGGAGACTTAGACTTTGTGCCATGTCCTGTAGGCGAGGATGCCACCAGGAAGTGAGGAGTAAATCACTAAGAGACCTTGCACCACAGTGAGTTGCAAAGTACACAATCAATCACCCAGAGAGCCAAAGTATCGGACATACAGGTTTGGTTAACGGGGTGATCCAGACTCCGGATTCTGGGTCCACCCTACAGCCCAATACATTCCATAAACCTTTATCGCGAGGCAAGGCTTCGTGTTGCAATCTAAGAACATCATCGATGGTTGGCATGGGTTTCTCAGAGGCAGGGCCATCCGCTTCCGGACTTTTCCCCTGCCTCATCATTCGGGGCACAATCATCTGACAAGTTTTAGAAACCAATTTGGCCGCCTCATCTGCCCTATGGCTACCTAAAGTGACAGGGTCTTTACCAGCGGTATGGGCGGCGCACTTAATCACTGCAAGGGCTGCTGTTGAGGCGGGTGAGGGGGAAGAGGTGTAGTTGCCCCCGTCATCCAATGGTGTAGATCCTCACCTGTATCATTATCAGTGACCTGAATGCCATCCATCGTGTTCCCTGTCTCTGAAGCCTCACAATCCTTAAGAGAGCGTTTCTTATGTAAGCATTCCCTTTTCAACACCTCAACCGGTTTTGGAGTCCCTCCCTCCATTAATTCTATTCCCAACTTAACAGCATTGTCCTGCCAGCTGGATAGGAGACTCTGCTCCTTTAACTCCTGACAATGTTGCAACCATAACCCTATATGCTCCTTCGTCTTCCTTCCCATATTCTTTTAGCCAAATTTGTTGCTGCGCAGCTTTAACAAGTTGGATATTTTTGGTCCCTCCTGGGGGCCATTCGGATGGCCCTAATTTATGGGTCAACGCCCCCGACAATTGTCTCAATTTGGTGGCTTTATCCGGATATTTTTCGCAAAGCATTTGTAAGGCTGAATTTGTCTGATTGGTTGTATCCAAATAGTTCCCCATTTTAAAACAAACTGTTGTATTCACTAAATACCCCGGTAAATTCAATTTGAGCCCTAACAATTCTATCACCACCTCACCAGTTCCCCGGTGACCCTCGCCGATCAACGGCAACCCTCAGTGAATTACAGTTCTGGCCAATTATTCACTGACTAACTTTTACCTCACCGTTTTCACAGTGACCCAAATAACAACCGACCTGGAGTAGCACAAGCTGACGATATCACAGGCAATTCCGTCGGGGCGGCTGACGACAACAAACGAAAGGTCAACAAACACCAGAATAACAGGGCAGAGGAAAACCAAGTGGTTGTATCAACAGTACTCACGCACTTGGGTGGCCAATTCCTCAGTCCCGGACTAGGTGCTGCTCACTAACGCCGTTTTCTGTCGTCTGCCGACCGTTGGAATCCCACTCCTGACACCAAATGATAATCTCAATTTGCACTCTGTCCAGCTTGGTTCGACAACAAATCGATTCAACTCCAGATGTTTAATCAACCTCTTTATTTCATTATGTTACGACATCGGGTCAGTCTTCCTTAATGAAGCAGGCTAACAAAGCCTGCAGCCCTCAGGGGAGACTGAACACACTTCTTTGTTTTGGTACAATACAAATACATTTTTTCTAACGCATGCAAGCAACCCGATAGCCTCCCAGCTATAGCCCCAATATACTCGTTACCAATCAGAGGATAAGAATACTTCGTGCGCTCCTCGTGCTGACCTTCACTGGCCAGTCACATTCTGTGCACGTGTGCTGCTACACAGAACACTTGTAAAAGTGATCGCAGCTGCATTCAGCTTATCTTAGTCGACAGTTGTCTGCAGAACAAGGCCATACCATCACATGACCTCACCCAACCGCCAGGAGCCAGGCAATAGTTTATACTCACTTATACCATAATACTGTAAGCATTAGATTATTAATAGTTTCTACAATCAAGGAAGACATCACTATCCAAGCATCACTACACACACATCCACATCCACAGACGAGGCAAGAGACCAAATCAGGACGAATGGAAACAGTGATCAGATGGGGTGGGAAGGCACAGAGTGTCTCAAGTGTCATGGTTCAGGTCAAAAACTCCAGTGTGTCTTATGGAGCATGCCTGGATCATGTTTTGTATACTAAATTTGGCTAGGATAAGCATGATGTGTTTCACTTCAGGTATGATTCAAATGACCCACTCGGGAGCTTTTAGCAAACAAAGTTTATTTAAGAATATAGTTAATGTTGGCCATGCTAAATTGCCCCTTTGTGTCCAAAGATGTGTATGTTGGGCGAATTGGCTGTGCTAAATTGCCCCTTAGTGTCCAAAGATGTGCAGGTTAGGTGGATTGGCCATGCTAAATTGCCCCTTAGTGTCCAAAGATTTGCAGATTAAAGAACAAAGAACAAAGAACAATACAGCACAGGAACAGGCCCTTCGGCCCTCCAAGCCCGCGCCGCTCCCCGGTCCAGGATTGAATCCTGAATCCAGGATCCCCGCCCAATTTTCCAGCCTATCTACATACCAATATCCTATCCACCGAGCTGTCCCTCACAGCTACGATGCTTTGTTCATTACAACCTATTAACTCACCCCCACCCCCCTATTCCAGACCATGTGATCCCCAGGGAGAGGCGAAAACCCAGAGTGAAAAACCCCAGGGCCAATATGGGGGAAAAAAAAAATCTGGGAAATTCCTCTCCGACCCCCTGAGGCGATCGAAACGAGTCCAGGAGATCACAATGGCCCTGATCGGAAAATGCTTCCCAACCCTAGTCATTTCCACTTCCATGAACACCATATGAATTCCCTGCTCCCGAGACAGGTTCCCAACTATCCGCAGTCTCGCTCTGTACTGGCACCAGCAAGATGATCATAGAATGAAGCCTTGAAACGAGAAACAAGGAACAATTAGCCCGCGCCGCTCCCTGGTCCAAACTAGACCACTCTTTTGTATCCCTCCATTCCCACTCCGGTCATATAGCTGTCTAGATAAGAATTAGGTGGATTGGCCAGGCTAAATTGCCCCTTAGTGTCCAAAGATGTGCGGGTTAGGTGGATTGGCCATGTTAAATTGCCCCTTAGTGTCCAAAGATATGTAGGTGGATTGGCCATGCTAAATTGCCCCTTAGTGTCCAAAGATATGTAGGTGGATTGGCCATGCTAAATTGCCCCTTAGTGTCCAAAGATATGTAGGTGGATTGGCCATGCTAAATTGCCCCTTAGTGTCCAAAGATATGTAGGTGGATTGGCCATGCTAAATTGCCCCTTAGTGTCCAAAGATATGTAGGTGGATTGGCCATGCGAAATGTTTGGAGTTACGGTGGAGGAGGGAGACTGGGTAAGAAACTCTGTCAGAGATTCGGTGCAGACTCGATGGGCCAAATGGCCTCGTTCTGCACTGCAGGGTTTCTATGATAGTTCTGGAAATAATACAATCATAGAATCCCTATTGTGCAGAAGGAGGCCATATGGCCCATCGAGTCTGCACCGACTCTCTGAAAGAGCATCTTACCCAGGACTATATTTCTCCCATACTTCCTGCCTTTCATTTCAAGAAATCGATTAGATTAACTGCCAGTCCTCGGATTTCCTATCAAATATTAAGTTGCGTTCAGTCTTTGAATTTATTGAAGGCAACCCTCCTTCCCAGCGGATGAACAAATGTTTAAAGTTTATTTATTAGTCACAAGTAGGTTTACATTAACACTGCAGTGAAGTTACTGTGAAAATCCCCCAGTCGCCACACTCCGGCACCTGTTCAGGTTGCACTGAGGGAAAATTTAGCATGGCCAATCCACCTAACCAGCACTTCGTTCTGACTGTGGGAGGAAACCGGAGCACCCGGAGGAAACCCACGCAGACATGGGGGAAAACGTGCAGACTCCACACAGAATTTCTAGTCACCCTATTATAGAAAGGATATTATTAAACTCGAAAGAGTGCAGAAAAGATTTACCAGGATGCGACCGGGACTTGGTGGCTTGACATATAAGGAGAGGTTGGATAGACTGTGACTTTTTTCCCTGGAATGTAGGGGGCTGAGGGGTGATCTTATAGAGGTCTATAAAATAATGAGGGGCATAGATCAGCTAGATAGTCAATATCTTTTCCCAAAGGTAGGGGAGTCTAAAACTAGATGGCATAGGTTTAAGGTGAGAGGGGAGAGATACAAAAGTCTCCAGAGGGTGGTGAGTGTCTGGAACAAGCTCCAAAAGTAGTAGTAGAGGCGGGTACAATTTTGTCTTGTAAAAAGCATTTAGACAGTTACATGGGTAAGATGGCTATCAAAGGATATGGGCCCAACCCGGGCAATTGGTACTAGCTCAGTGGTTAAAAAAAAGGGGCAGCATGGACAGGTTGGGCTGAAAGGCCTGTTTCCATGCTGTGAACCTCTATGACTCTAGACAGTGACCCAAGCTGGGATTCGAACCCAAGTCCATGGTGCTATGAGGCAGCTGCGCTAACCATTGTGCCACCTTGCCACCCCAACAAGCCCTGGATTCAGATATTTCAAGAGACAACTGGATTCTGTCACATATTTACAAATCTTTTGATTTGATTTGATTTGATTTATTATTGTCACATGTATTAACATACAGTGAAAAGTATTGTTTCTTGCGCGCGATACAGACAAAGCATACCATTCATAGAGAAGGAAAGGAAAGAGTGCAGAATGTAGTGTTACAGTCATAGCTATGGTGCAGAGAAAGATCAACTTAATGCAAGGTAAGTTCATTCAAAAGTCTGATGGCAGCAGGAAGAAGCTGTTCTTGAGTCGGTTGGTACGTGACCTCAGAATTTTGTATCTTTTTCCTCATGGCAGAAGACCATAAGACATCAGAGCAGAATTAGGCCACTTGGCCCATCGAGTCTGCTCCGCCATTCAATCATGGCTGATATTTTTCTCATCCCCATCCTCCTGCCTTTTCCCCAGAACCCCTGATCCCCTTATTAATCAAGGACCTATCTATCTCTGTCTTAAAGACACTAAATGATCTGGCCTCCACAGCCTTCTGCGGCAAAGAGTTCCAGAGCTTCACCACTCTCTGGCTGAAGAAATTCCTCCTCATCTCTGTTTTAAAGAATCGTCCCTTTCGTCTGTGGTTGTGCCCTCTGGTTCTAGTTTTTCCTACTAGTGGAAACATCCTCTCCACGTCCACTCTGTCCAGGCCTCACAATATTCTGTAAGTTTCAAGAATGTGGAAGAGAAGAGAATGTCCGGGGTGCGTGGGGTCCTTGATTATGCTGGCTGCTTTTCCCGAGGCAGTGGGAAGTGTAGACAGAATCAATGGATGGAAGGCTGGTTTGTGTGATGGATTGGGCTACAATCACGACCTTTTCTAGTTTCTTGCGGTCTTGGGCAGAGCAGGAGCCGTACCAAGCTGTGATACAACCAGAAAGAATGCTTTCAATGGTGCATCTGTAAAAGTTGGTGAGAGTCGTAGCTCAGTGAGTGTGCAATCCAGCTTTGTGTATGTCTGATGTTTAACTTCCCTGCTTACCTCCTTTCTCCACAGTGAACATAGTGACCATTTCGATTCTATCTCAGGGCAAGTGCGGTCTCTCCAAATGCGTCACACACTATCTGGTCAGCATGGCGACGGCGGATCTGCTGGTCATCATCGTGGACCTGATATTGAGGCACATCCCAATTATTTACGCGGAGCAATTTCTCTTTTTGCGATACGTCCTTGTGTGCAATATCCACGCCGTCCTGCTGTACGCAGCCACCGACTGTTCCGTTTGGTTCACTATCACCTTCACCTTTGACCGATTTGTGGCCATCTGTTGCCAGACCCTAAAAAGAAAATATTGCACAGAGCGAACAGCAGCTGTGATATTAGGAACAGTGACGGTGCTCAGCTGTTTAAAGAACATTTTCTGGTTTTTTATGTTCAGAGGTCATTATTTGCTCTATAACGAACCTTGGTTTTGTCGTGTCCAAAACAACGAACTCGAATCGCAGGCCTGGGCAATCGTCGAATTCCTTCATTATATTCTCAACCCGGGCGTCCCATTTCTTCTGATTCTGCTGCTCAATGCTCTCACCATCAGGCACATTTTACTGAGCAGCAGAGCCCGCAGAAGACTCCGGGGTCACAGCAACGGGGACGATACCAAAGACCCAGAGATGGAGAGCCGAAAGAAATCCATCATTTTGCTGTTCCTGATCTCAGGGAATTTCATACTATTATGGTCGATATTTATGCTGTATTCTATATGGTGGCGGATGTGGAATTTGGGGCATTACTCTATGTATCTGTATCGTTATGTACAAGAAATTGGCTTTATGCTACAGCTCCTGAGCTGCTGCACAAACACGTGTATCTATGCCGTCACGCAGAATAAGTTCCGAGAACAATTGAAACATATAGTGAAGTATCCCTTCAACCAATTGGGAAAGTTAATAAAATGATTCGAAGATTGGAAAATTATTAAGCATTTTGAATTGATTTGATTTGATTTCATTTCATTTGAATTGATTTGATTTGATTTCATTTCATTTGAATTGATTTGATTTGTTTTGCCTTAATTTGATTTATTTTGGTTTGATTTGATTTGAGTTATTCTTGTCAAATGTACTATTCTACAGTGAAAAGTATTGTTTCTTGCGCGCTATACAGACGAAGCACACCGTTCATAGAGAAGGAAAGGAGAGAGTGCAGAATGTAGTGTTACTGTCGTAACTAGGGTGTAGAGAAAGATCAGCTAACTATGAGGTCAGTCTATTCAAAGGTCTGATGGCAGCAGAGAAGAAGCTGCTCTTGAGTCGGTTGGGATGTGATTGCAGACTTTTGTATCATTTTCCCAATGGAAGAAGGTGGATAAGAGTATGTCCTGGGTGCGTAGGTACTGAATTATGCTGGCTGTTTTCTTGCAGCAGCGGGAAGTGTAGGCAGTGTCAATGTATGGGAGGCTGGTTTGAGTGATGGATTGGGCTACGTTCACAACCCTTTGTAGCTTCTTGCGGTCTTGGGCAGAGCAGGAGCCAAACCAAGCTGTGATACAACCAGAAAGGATGCTTTCTATGGTATCTCTATAAACATTGGTGAGAGTTGTAGCTGACATGCTAAATTTCCTTAGCCTCCTGAGAAAGTAGAGGCATTGTTGGGCTTTCTTAACTGTAGCATCGGTATGGAGGACTAGGACAGGTTGTTGATGATCTGGACACCTTGAAGCTCTCGACCATTTCCACTTCATCCTCATTGATGTAGACAAGGGCATGTCTTCCACTATGCTTCCTGAAGTCAAAGACTAACTCCTTCTTTTAATCCCATATTTTTGTTATTAATCTCGTAGACAGAAATTTCCCCGACTAGATGCCGCAGACAAGTGAAGCCAGTCTGCTCCCCTCCTGAATCAGTATTACTGCCACAGTAGTGCCAGCCTGATCTACCTGGGTTCCTAAATGGAAAGCATATTCAAAATGTGTCCGGGCAGAGGAATCTGGGTGTCTATGTTCATGATTCACAGAAAGGAGGTATGGAGGTGCGGCACATAATAGCAAAGGCAAATGGGATGTTGGCATACTGGGATACTAGAGTATAAAGGTAGAGAAGTATTGTTACAATTGCATAGGGTAGTTGGTGAGACCACATCTGGAGTATTGTGTACAGTTTGGGTCTCCTCATTTCATAGACCATAGAATCACTACAGTGAAGAAGGAGGCCATTTGGCCCATCAAATCTGCACAAACTACAATCCCACCCAGGCCCTATTCCCGTAACCCCACACATTTACCCTGCTAAACCCCTGACACTAGAGTCAATCTAGCTTGGCCAGTCAACCTAACCCGCACGCCTTTAGAGTGTGGGAGGAAACCGGAGCACCCGGAGGAAACCCAAGCAGACACGGGAAGAACGTGCAAACTCCACACAGACAGTGGCCCAAGCCAGGAATCGAACCCGGGGCCCCTGGCACTGTGAGGCAGCAGTGCTAACCCACTGTGCTAACCCACTGTGCCATCATGCCGCCCCTTGAGGAAGGATGTGGTGGCATTGGAGGCAGTTCAGAGGAGGTTCACCAGATTGATTCGGGGGATGATGGGGTTGCCATATGAGGAGAGATTAAACAGAATGGGCTTGTACACGCTGGAGTTTAGAAGGACGAGCGGGGATCTGATCGAGGGATATAAAATTTTAAAAGTAAACGTAGACCGAATGTTTCATCTTGTGGGGAAATCTAGAACAAGAGGTCACAGGTACAGGTTGCGAGGCGGTAGATTTAAAACTGAGATTAGGAGGAACTGCTTCTTGCAGAGGGTGATGAACTTGTGGAACTCGCTGCCCCATAGCACGGTGGAGTCTGAATCATTAAATAGTTTAAAGAAGGAGATAGATGTATTTCTAATACAAAAAGGGATAAGGGGATATGGGGAACAGGTGGGGAGGTGGATTTGAAACCGGGGAGAGATCAGTCTGGTTGAATGGCAGACGGAGCGGTCTCGAAGGGCCGAATGTGCCTACTTCTGCTCCTAATTCCTTGTACCTATGTTTTAGATTACCTCCTCGTGCGCAGTTACAGACAGAGTAGCGGCACACTCACCCAGTCAGTAATACAGAGCTGGTGATCTTGATACAATCACTCTGGGCTCAGTGGGACCGAAACCATTGGGTGGATCTGCTTTACCCAGGGTCAATGATACAGATACAGGGGTGTCAGTGGGAAATGACGGAGACAGAATCTGCTCTATACTGAGGTCAGACACATCGGGATCAGTTCGGGGAAGCAATGGCCTCGTGGTATTTTTGCTCGACTATTAAACTAGAAACTCCACGAATGTTCTGGTGATCTGGGTTCAAATCCCACCATGGTTGATATTTGAATTTGTGAAGTGACTGTGCCTTAAAGAAATGTACTTTTCAATCATATTCTCTGCTATTTGTAAACCAGCCTTTTGTTCCTGTTTATGCGCACTGAGCTGCAGAATTAGATGTCCTTTCATTGTTGCTTAAATGGGGCTTTGTTTATTTTTAATCTGGGCCTAATGCGACGTCCTGGAGTTTTACGATTTTATGACCCTTTTGGATTATTCGGGGGAAGAATGATTGACAGGTCAAGTGACAAGAATTCATTTACTTTCCATTTTGCTGCAGGCTGCTCTTTTAGTTTGGACAGCAGACTGGAAACAGGTTACCTTGTCCTGCTCCCTAAATGAAAATTCTGCTATTGGTGGTTTGCTAGCTAGTAACGAGAGGCAAAGATTACCTCTGTCTCTTGCAGTGCTTTTTTGGCTAAAAGCTAGGGGCCAGTAATGGCTCTATCGCTACCTCGCAGTCTGCTGGGAGGCACGGTGGCACAGTGGTTAGCACTGCTGCCTCACAGCGCCAGAGACCCGGGTTCGATTCCCGGCTTGGGTCACTCTCTGTGCGAGTCTGCACGTTCTCCCCGTGTCTGTGTGGGTTTCTTCCGGGTGCTCCGGTTTCCTCCCACACTCCGAAAGACGTGCTGGTTAGGTGCATTGGCCAGGTTAAATTCTCCCTCGGTGTACCCGAATAGGCGGCTGAGTGTGGTGACTAGGGGATTTTCATAGTAACTTCATTGCAGTGTTAATGTGAGCCTACTTGTGACGCTAACAAATAAACCTTTAAACTTTAAACTGGAAGTTACAAGGCTGGAAAGTCAGTGTTTCAATTCTCCGACCAAAGGACTGAGTTCCAGGATCACGTGGGCATTCTTACTTTTCTGTGCTAAACCTGTGGCAGGTGTACGTTTAAAAGGTTTGTTGTGTTGGGACAGTACATTTAGTTGTCAAGGTTTATACAGTATCATGTTTTTTCTTGTTTGTAATTGGTAATTATTGCTAATTTTCTTTCTATCTGTTCACTGTATTCTTGAATAAACCTTGTTTGATAAAAGCTCACTAGTAGGTCATTTGAATCAAACTTGAAGTGAAACATCTCATGATTACACCAACTCAATTTTCAAGTTTGCTGATGATACCACCATAGTGGGTCAGATCTCAAACAATGATGAGACAGAGTGTGCTAGAGAATCTGGTGAACTGGTGCAGTGACAATAATCTCTCCCTCAATGTCAACAAAATGAAGGAGATCGTCATCAACTTGAGGAAGTGTTGTGGAGGACATGCCCCTGTCTACATCGATGGGATCGAAGTAGAAATGTTCGAGAGCTTCAAGTTTTTAAGTGTCCAGGTCAGCAACAACCTGTCCTGGTCTCCCCACGCCAACACTATAGTTAGGAAAGCTCACCAATGCCTCAACTTTCTCAGCAGACGAAGGAATTTTAGCATGTCAGCTATGACTCTCACCAACTTTTACCGATGCACCATAGAAAGCATCTTTCCGGATCATCACAGTTTGGTATGGCTCCTGCTCCGACCAAGACAGCAAGAAACTACAAAGGGTTGTGAATATAGCCCAATCCATCACACAAACCAACCTCCCATCCTTTGACTCTGTCTACACTTCCCGCTGCCTCGGGAAAAGCAGCCAGTAAAATCAAGGACCTCATGCACCCCGGGCATTCTCTCTTCCACCTTCTTCCATCGGGAAAAAGATACAAAAGTCTGACGTCATGTACCGACCGACTCAAAAACAGCTGCCATCAGAATTTTGAATGGACCTACCTCGCACTTAGTTGATCTTTCTCTACACCCTGGCTATGATTGTAACACTACATTCTGCACGCTCTCCTTTCCTTCTCCCCTATGTACTCTATGAACGGTATGCTTTGTCTGTATAGCGCGCAAGAAACAATACTTTTCACTGTATCCCAATACATGTGACAATAATAAATCAATTCAAATCAAATCAAATCAAATTGCAAAACTTACGATCCAAGCTGACATCATAAAATACTTTGAAGTTCCTGACTAGGATTATAACAAATTCAATTCATAAAAAGTATCTGGAATTAAGAATCTACTGATGACCATGAAACCATTGTCGATTGTCAGAAAAACCCATCTGGTTCAATAATGTCCTTTAGGAAAAGAAATCTGCCTTCCTCACCTGGTCTGGCCAACATGCGTCTCCAGAGCCACAGCAATGTGGTTGACTCTCAACTGCCCTCTGAAATGGCCTAGCAAGGCACAAAGTTCAAGGGCAACCAGGGATGAGCCATAAATCCTGGCCCAGCCAGCGACGCCCATGTCCCACGAATGAATGAAAAAAGAAGTTTGCTCTGCCGAGGATCAACAAGACAGACACATTGGGGCCGATTTTACCAAATCGGCTCTAAGTGCCGGGTGCGGTCGTAAATCAGACCCGCGTCCGGCAGCCGCACTCCAGCGCCCCCATACGCCTTTTTTCGGTGTGGGTCCAGTGGGCGGGGCCTAGCGCATTTGCATCTGTCGGAGCACCGACCTGCGCATGCGCGCTTCGAAGCCGACAGCACTCAGCGCGCCCGAGTGCGGGAGTCAAAGGCAGCGCTGACAGCACTGTTGTCTGCGCTACCTTTGACTTTCCCTGGTGGGAGGAGGGGGGGGGGGGGGCTGGTGGGATGTGATCTCTCTTCCCTGGGGTGGGGCAGGCAGGGGGGAGATGTGATGTCGCTTCCCTGAGGGGGGAGGTGGGAGGTGATGAGATGTCTCCGTCCCCCCCAGGGGCAGAGATGTCACATCCCCCCACCACCACCCCCCCCGCCTCAGGGCAAAGACGTCACATCCCCCTCCCTACCCCACCTCAGGGAAGAAACATCACATCCCCCCCTACACCCCCCCCCCCAGGGAAGAGACATCACAGCCCCCCCCCACCCCGCCCCCCTCAGGGAAGAGATGTCACATCCCCCCTACCCCCCCCCCTACCCCGCCCCCCTCAGGGAAGAGATGTCACATCCCCCCACCTACCCCCCCCCCCCTCAGGGAACAGACGTCACATCCCCCCCTACCCCCCCCCTCAGGGAAGAGACGTCACATCCCCCTACCCCCCCCCTTCAGGGAAGAGCTGTCACATCCCCCCCTACCCTCCCCCTCAGGGAAGAGACGGCATCCTACCCATCAGGACCCCCGGAGCAAGGCCAGGATCCAGGATCGTAAGATGCTTTCGACGGACACCAGTGATCAAGGTAGGTTGGAGGCCTGGGGGGTCCGATCCCGGGGGGGTGGCTGCTGGTGGGACCTGCGTCCCAGGGTGGTCCGATCGGGTGGGGGTGGCGGGGGGGGGGGGGGGGGTGGGCTGCTGGGGTGGTTCGCGGGGGCGGTCCGCGAAGGGTGGTCGGGGGTGATTCGGCGGTTCAGTTGCTGAGTTGAAGCCCTATCGGACTTGAATTCAGCAACACGGTAAATGCGCGGGCGCCGATCGGATCGGAGCCTCGTAAAGTGGGAATCCTTGGGTAAGTTGGGCGCGGGCTTCATTATGCTGATTTAACTGCATGCAAATGCATTTCAATCGGCCCGCTGGCCGATTCGGGCGCGCGCCAGATTGGCGTCCGGGATCGGCCATTGGTAAAGGCGCGATTGGCCTTGGGTCGGGTCTGCACTGCGTTTTAGGCCCGACGCCCAACTTTACCACGATTTCGTGCCCGAAAACGGGCGCGAAAATTTTGTAAAATCGGGCCCATTGTGATCAAGTTGCTCTCTCCAGGGTGACGGACACAGACACAGTGAGGTCCAACTGCTCTCCACCAGGGAGTAACAGAGACTAGAGGGAGGATTTTACTGTCCCGAAACTGTAAAATCCTTCCCGAGGTCAATGGGCCTTTTCATTGTCCACCCCTCATCCCTCGTCCAATCCAATTCCCGTGGCAGGCAGGGTGGTAAATTCCCAGTGTAAATGTGTAAACAGCCTGCTCTCCACCCCGCTATCATTGATATTAACACAGTGGGGCGAATTTTCCCTTTCCGCCTGCCACGGGAATCATAGCAGGTGAAGGGCAGACCATGGAAAAGCCCATTGACCTCGGGCAGGATTTTCCAGTTTAGGGGTGAACATGGCTGGAAGATCCTGCCCAGTGGGTCAGTCTTATCCCCAACCTCCGGTGTCAGTGATCCAGACACATTGGGCAGCTTTGCTCCTGCCCTGCCATCACCGCCCCCCCCCCCCCCCCCACACCCACCCGCTCTCAGTAATACAAACATAGCAGTCTGCACACTCAGGGGTCAGTGATTCAGGCACAGAAGTGTTGCCCAACGCACTCCCTGGTCAGTGACAGAGACACAATGGGTCAGTTTATTCTCCCCTTGTCAGTCTATTACTCCCTCGGTGGATTAGCCATGGTAAACTGCCCCTTAGTGCCCAAAGATGTGTAGGTTAGGTGGATTGGCCATGCTAAATTGCCCCTTAGTGTCCAAAGATGTGTGGGTTAGGTGGATTGGCCATGCTAAATTGCCGTTTAGTGTCCAAAGATGTGGAGGTCGGTGGATTGGCCATGCTAAATTGCCCCTTAATTTCCAAAGGTGTGTAGGTTAGGTGGATTGGAGGATAAGTTTAGGTTTATTTATTACTGTCACAAGTAGGCTTTCATTAACACTGCACTTAAGTTACTGTGAAAATCCACTAGTCGCCATGCTCTGACACCTGTTCGAGTACACGAAGCGAGAATTTACTTGTAAGGAGCCTTTCAACTCGAACGTAGCGCAGTCCAAACCAGCAAACCAGCCTCCCATCCATTGACTCTGTCTACACTTTTCACTGCCTCGGGAAAAGCAGCTAGCATAAACCAGGACCCCATGCATCCCGGGCATACTCTCTTCAATCTTCTTCCATTGGGAAAAGAACAAAGAACAAAGAACAGTACAGCACAGGAAACAGGCCCTTCGGCCCTCCAAGCCTGTGCCGCTCCTTGGTCCAACTAGACCAATCGTTTGTATCCCTCCATTCCCAGGCTGCTCATGTGACTATCCAGGTAAGTCTTAAATGATGTCAGCGTGCCTGCCTCCACCACCCTACTTGGCAGCGCATTCCAGGCCCCCACCACCCTCTGTGTAAAAAACGTCCCTCTGATGTCTGAGGTATACTTCGCCCCTCTCAGCTTGAGCCCGTGACCTCTCGTGATCGTCACCTCCGACCTGGGAAAAAGCTTCCCACTGTTCACCCTATCTATACCCTTCATAATCTTGTATACCTCTATTAGATCTCCCCTCATTCTCCGTCTTTCCAAGGAGAACAACCCCAGTCTACCCAATCTCCCCTCATAGCTAAGACCCTCCATACCAGGCAACATCCTGGTAAACCTTCTCTGCACTCTCTCCAATGCCTCCACGTCCTTCTGGTAGTGCGGCGACCAGAACTGGACGCAGTACTCCAAATGTGGCCTAACCAGCGTTCTATACAGCTGCATCATCAGACTCCAGCTTTTATACTCTATGCCCCATCCTATAAAGGCAAGCATACCATATGCCTTCTTCACCACCTTCTCCACCTGTGTTGCCACCTTCAAGGATTTGTGGACTTGCACACCTAGGTCCCTCTGTGTTTCTATACTCCTGATGACTCTGCCATTTATTGTATAACTCCTCTCTACATTATTTCTTCCAAAATGCATCACTTTGCATTTATCCGGATTAAACTCCATCTGCCACCTCTCCGCCCAATTTTCCAGCCTATCTATATCCTGCTGTATTGCCCGACAATGCTCTTCGCTATCCGCAAGTCCAGCCATCTTCGTGTCATCCGCAAACTTGCTGATAACACCAGTTACACCTTCTTCCAAATCATTTATATATATCACAAATAGCAGAGGTCCCAGTACAGAGCCCTGCGGAACACCACTGGTCACAGACCTCCAGCCGGAAAAAGACCCTTCGACCACTACCCTCTGTCTCCTATGGCCACGCCAGTTCTCCACCCATCTAGCCACTTCCCCTTGTATCCCATGAGCCTTAACCTTCTTAACCAACCTGCCATGTGGGACTTTGTCAAATGCCTTACTGAAATCCATTTCGACGACATCCACGGCCCTTCCTTCATCAACCGTTTTTGTCACTTCCTCAAAAAACTCCACCAAATTTGTAAGGCACGATCTCCCTCTTACAAAACCATGCTGTCTGTCACTAATGAGATTGTTCCGTTCTAAATGCACATACATCCTATCTCTAAGAATCCTCTCCAACAACTTCCCTACCACGGACGTCAAGCTCACCGGCCTATAATTTCCTGGGTTATCCCTGCTACCCTTCTTAAACAACGGGACCACATTCGCTATCCTCCAATCCTCAGGGACCTCACCCGTGTCCAAAGAAGCGACAAAGATTTCCGTCAGAGGCCCAGCAATTTCATCTCTCGTCTCCCTGAGCAGTCGAGGATAGATGCCATCAGGCCCTGGGGCTTTGTCAGTTTTAATGTTCCCTAAAAAACCTAACACTTCCTCTCTTGTAATGGAGATTTTCTCTAACGGGTCAACACCTCCCTCCGAGACACTCCCGGTTAACACGCCCCTCTCCTTCGTGAATACCGATGCAAAGTATTCATTTAGGATCTCCCCTATTCCCTTGGGTTCTAAGCATAATTCCCCTCCTTTGTCCCTGAGAGGTCCGATTTTCTCCCTGACAACTCTTTTGTTCCTAACGTATGAATAGAATGCCTTAGGATTCTCCTTAATCCTGCCTGCCAAGAACATCTCGTGTCCTCTTTTTGCCCTTCTAACTCCCCGTTTGAGTTCTTTCCTACTCTCTCTGTATTCCTCCAGAGCTCCGTCTGTTTTCAGTTGCCTGGACTTAACGTACGCCTCCCTTTTCATTTTAATCAGATATTAAAAGACACAAAAGTCTGAGATCACGTACCAACCGACTCAAGAACAGCTTCTTCCCTGCTGCTGTCAGACTTTTGAATGGACCTATCTCGCATTAAGGTGATCTTTCTCTTCACCCTAGCTATGACTGTAACACCATATTCTGCCCTCTGTCCTTTCCTTCTCCCCTGTGTACATGAACAGTATGCTTTGTCTGTATAGCGCGCAAGAAGCAATGCTTTTCACTATATCCCAATGCATGCGACAATATTTAAAGATTCATAGAATCCCTACAGTGCAGAAGAAGGCCATTCAGCCCATCGAGCCTGCACTGTCATCTATCTGACCCAGGCCCACCTACTTACCCTGCTAATCCCTCTGGCACTAAGCGGCAATTTTTTAGCGTCGCCAATCCACCTATCCTGCACATCTTTGCACACTAAGGGGCCACTTAGCATGGCCAATCCAGGTCAGGATGAAATCCAGCCGGGTCGGAGGGTATGGAATACTGAAAGTGGAGGGTTGATTAATCACGAACAGGCAGCAAGGGGACTTTCACAATAACTTCATTGCAGTGTTCAGGTAAGCCTATTTGTGACACTAATAAAAAAAACTTTAAACTTTAGAACTCATAGCCAACACCCTCGAGATCAGGCAACTTCCTGTTGGACCTTCTTCGCACTCTCTCCAAAGCTAATACTCGGGGGCACGCACTTAAGTTGAGAGGGGGAAAGTTGAAAGGAGATGTGAGGGGCAAGTTTTTTACACAGAGAGTGGTAGGTGTCTGGAAGGCACTGTAAGAAGTGTCACAACACCAGGTTAAAGTCCAACAGGTTCATTTGGTAGCAAAAGCAAAAGTGGCTTTTGCTACCAAATAAACCTGTTGGACTTTAACCTGGTGTTGTGACACTTCTTACTGTGTTTACCCCAGTCCAACGCCGGCATCTCCACATCATGACTACCATTGGAAGGCACTGCCAGGGTTGGTGGTGGAGGCAGATACGATGGGGGTGTTTAAGGTGCTTTTAGATAAGCACATGAATATGCGAGGATTAGAGAGATATGGAGTGAGGACAGGCAGAAGGGGTTAGTTTAATTTGGCATCATGTTCGGCACAACATTGTGGGCCGAAGGGCCTGTTTCTGTGCTGTACTGTCCTGTGTGTGTGTGTTGGCGGGATTCAAACTCAGGTCCCCAGAACATGAGCTGAGTTTCTGGATTAATAGTCTGGCGATAGTACCACGAGGTCACCACCTTTTTACCCAGTAACTATAACGTGAATTTCTTCCCTCTGTTGCAGTTCTGGGTTACGGCCAGTAGACGTCAGCACACTCGGGTAGAGTGAAACTCACAGATCAGAGAGGGACAGAACAGACAAGAATAGTTCAGATTATATTGGGGGTGGGAAGTTTTCACAATATTAATGTTGGAGGTGGTTTTTTATGATGTCTATTTTGTAACAAGCAGTTGTTATTGTTGACTGTCCCTCGATTTGAAGATGATATCCACTCAGGGCCGTGAGTGTCTGCTCTGGGTCTATATGTGAGTGAACAGGCCCATTCTCGGCCCACAGATCTTTGGACACATGGGACAGGATGTCCTACAAGGTAGTGGGAACCGGAGTGCAGGATTTGCTTCCTGATACTTTCATCGCTGCCGCCATTCTGCCTCATCATTAAGACCTTGTGAGTCAAAGCGTGCTGCAGCGTGGGGGACAGCTTTTGGCCATTTTGAACAATGAGTAACAAACTCCTCCCAGTCGTCAGCATGAATGCTGCCTCGCTTGAAGGAGAGTTTCAGAGAGCCTCTGAAGTGGGGTTTTTTTGCCCGTTCTTGGAATTGGCCATTTTAGAGTTGAGAAAACAGGAACTGATGGGGGCAGCAGGGTGGCACGGGTGGTTAGCACTGCTGTCTCACAGTGCCAGGGATCCGGGTTCAATTCCGACCTCGGGTGACTATCTGTGTGGAGTTTGTACATTCTCCCCGTGTCTACGTAGGTTTCCTGCGGGTGCTCCGGTTTCCTCCCACAAGTGAAAAGGATTTTCTTTACATCCCCCCTAAATGTCGTGCCCCTCACCTTGAACCTCTATCCACTTGTGACTGACCCTTCAACTGAGGGGAACAGCTGCTCCCTATACACCCTGTCCGTGCCCCTCATAATCTTGTACACCTCGATCAGGTCGCCCCTCAGTCCTCTCTGCTCCAATGAAAACAACCCAAGCCAAACCAACCTCTCTTCATAACTTAGCTGTTCCATCCCCGGCAGCATCCTGGTGAATCTCCTCTGCATCCCCTCCAGTGCAATCACATCCTGCCTATAATGCGGCGACCAGAACTGCACACAGTGCTCCAGCTGTGGCCTCACCAAAGTTTGATACAACTCCAACATGACTTCTCTGCTTTTGCAATCTATGCCTCGATTGATCAAGGCAAGTGTCCCATATGCCCTTTTCACCACTCTAATAACATGCCCTTCCGCTTTCAGAGATCAGTGGACAAACACGCCAAGTTGCCTTTGTACCACAGAACTTCCTGGTGTGCTACCATTCATTGAATACTTTCTTGTCAAATTACTCCTTCCAAAGTGTATCATTCACACTTTTCAGGGTTAAATTCTATCTGCCACTTATCCGCCGATTTGACCATTCCGTCTTCATCTTCCTGTACCCAAGACACTCGGCCTCACTGTTAACCACCTGTCCAATCTTTGTGTCATCCGCAAACTTACTAACCTTACCCCCCACATAGTCATAGAGACATTGAAACTGGAAGCAGGAGGAGGCCATTCAGCCCTTCCAGCCTGCTCCGCCATTCATTTTGATCATGGCTGATCATCAAATTCAACATCCTGATTCCCCCCTTCCCCCCCCCCCATATCTGTCGATCCCTTTAGCCCCAAGAGCGATATCTAATTTCTTCCTGAAATCACCCAACGTTTTGGCCTCAACTACTTTCTGTGGGAGTGAATTCCACCGCTCTCTGGGTGAAGAAATTTCTCCTCACCTCAGTCCTAAAAGGTTTATCCCTTATCCTCAAACCATGACCCCTAATTCTGGACTCCCCCCACCATGGGGAACATTCTTTCTGAATCTACCCTGTCTAACCCTGTTAGAATTTTATAAGTTTCTATGAGATTCCCTCTCACTCTTCTAAACTCCAGTGAATACAATCCTAACCGACTTGGTCTCTCCTCATAAGACAGACCTGCCATCCCAGGAATCAGCCTGGTAAACCTTCGCTGTACTCCCTGCTCTGCCCAAGACCGCAAGGAACTACAAAAGGTCGTGAATATAACCCAATCCATCACGCAAATCAGCCTCCCATCCATTGACTCTGTCTACACTTCCCGCTGCCTCGGGAAAAGCAGCCAGCATAATCAAGGACCCCACACACCCCGGACATTTTCTCTTCCACCTTCTTCCTTCAGGAAAAAGATACAAAACTCTGAAGTCACATACTGACCGACTCAAGAACAGCTTCTTCCCTGTTGCCATCAGACTTTTGAATGGACCGACCTCGCATTAAGTTGATCTTTCTCTACACCCTAGCTATGACTGTAACACTACATTCTGCACTCTCTCATTTCCTTCTCTATGAATGGTATGCTTTGTCTCTATTGCGCGCAAGAAACAATACTTTTCACTGCATAATAAATCAAATCAAAATCTACAGCAAGGACATCCTTCCTCAGATAAGGACACCAAAACTGCACACAGTACTCCAGGTGTGGCCTCACCAACGCCCTGTACAATTGCAGCAAAACATCCTTATCTCTATACTCAAATCCTCTCACTGTGAAGGCCAACATACCATTTACCTTCTTTACTGCCTGCTGTACCTGTGCGCTTACTTTCAGCGACTGATGCACAAGGATTCCAAGGCCTCGTTGAGTATCCACCTCTCTCAATTGGACCAATCAATGTCGTCAATATAAATTACCTGAATTAAATTATTCCTCACTGGCTGCAAGGCCGACAAGCAACTGGCGGGGGTGAACCTGTTCCCATAATAGACAACCTTCAACCTGGTGCGTCCCAAGACCAGCAGTTACATGCTTCTCATGTTCAAATCACTGAAGGGACTGTAAATAATTCATCCGATTGCACTCGTAATTAACCACCGGTCTGTTTGCCTTGAGAGAAAGAGCAACGAATGAATTGAACTCACCCGACTGTGACGATGAGCGAGAGAGGAGACAGGAGCAGGTAAAGAATTTTTTGTTTAACAAATGAACAAGATTTTTTTAAAATTCAAGTTGTTTTTAATTAAAAATAGTTTCTCATCCAGAAGCACAAAGCACACGCGAGGGCACACAACTTGAGAGCAATCCTCAAAGTACGTGGGCGAGAGGACAGGATGACACGGCGGGACAGTGGTTAGCACTGCTGCCTCACAGCGCCAGGGACCTGGGTTCGATTCCCGGCTTGGGTCACTGTCTGTGCGGAGTCTGCACGTTCTCCTCGTGTCTGCGAGGGTTTCCTCCGGGTGCTCCGGTTTCCTCCTGCAGTCCAACAATGTGTGGGTTAGGTGGATTGGCCATGCTAAATTACCCCTTAGTGACCAAAGTGCAGGTTAGGTGGATTGGCCATGCTAAATTGCCCCTTAGCGCCCAAAGATGTGCGGGTTATGTGGATTGGCCATGCTAAATTGCTCCTTAATGCCCAAAGATGTGCGGGTTAGGTGGATTGGCTAGTGGCGGATTAACTACCACCCAGACCCCTAGGCTGAGCTTTAGTAAGGCCCCCTGACCTTGCCCCCTGCCCCACCCTTCATTGAATAGAATAAAGTGAAGTTAGATAACTTATATCATTGTACTATGTATAATGTACGACATGTACAATATCATAAAGTTATATCAATCAATTAGAGCCCTTTTATTCATTTATTTTTCATTTTCTTTACATTTGTACTTTAAAAAGCTTCTGTGTTTTTTAGTTTATAAAAGTGTCGATAACAGATCGAAGCGTGTCTGATTCAATGTGCATGAGTGCCAGATGACTAAGTTTCTCATCGCTCATTGCTGAGCGCAATTTAGCATGGCCAATCCACATCTTTGGACATTAAGGGGCATGGCCAATCCACCTAACCTACACATCTTTGGACGCTAAGGGGCAATTTAGCATGGCCAATCCACCTAACCTGCACTTTGGTCACTAAGGGGCAATTTAGCATGGCCAATCCACCTAACCTGCACTTTGGTCACTAAGGGGCAATTTAGCATGGCTAATCCACCTAACCCTCACATTGTTGGACTGCAGGAGGAAACCGGAGCACCCGCAGGAAACCCACGGATTGGCCGTGCTAAAATGCTCCTTAGTGTCAGGGGGACTAGCCAGGGTAAATGCATGGGGATAGGGCCTGGGTGGGATTGTGGTCAGTGCAGACATGATAGGCCGAATGGCCTCTTTCTGCACTGTAGGTTCCTATGAATTGACAGGGTGGAAGTGTGGGGAGGTGGGAGGGAGCGGATGATCAAGGTTTACAAAGCACACCAGGAAACTATGATCAGCAGCCAACCACGGAAGGAGGATGCAAACTAGGGTTGTTTTCTCTGGAGTGCCAGAGGCTGAGGGGAAGTCTAGAAAATTAGAGGCCTAGATAGGGTTGACAGTCAGAGCTTTTCCCCCAGCGTTGAAATGTCTAATACTAGGGGGGGCATGGGCTTAAGGTGAGAGGGGGGACAGTTCAAAGGAGATGTGAGGGGCAAGTCTTTTTACACAGAGAGTGGTAGGTGTCTGGAACGCACTGCCAGGGGTGGTGGTGGAGGCAGATACAATAGGGGCATTTAAGGGGCCTTTAGATAAGCACATGAATATGCGAGGAATAGAAGGATATGGAGCAGGGGTGGGCAGAAGGGATTAATTTAATTTGGCCTCATGTTCAGCACAACATCATGGGCTGAAGGGCCTGTTCCTCTGCTTTACTGTTCTGCGGCCAAAATCCCACCTGTGGCCAACAGACCTTCCCATTGTCCGCCCCTCGCCGGCACCAATTCCCGTGGTGGGCAGGGCGGTAGAATTCCGGCATACGTCCGGAATTTTTCAGCCATTAATGCCGGCAGGATTGATTTCCTGGTCCCACTGCAGGGAACGGAGATTTGAGTGCCAAATTCTCCGACCTCGCTTGGGGTGCCAGAAAGTTCCGCCCAGCAAGTCTGGATTTGATTTGAACTGATTTATTGTTGTCACATGTTTATTTATTGGTGTCACAATTCGGCTTACATTAACACCGCAATGAAGTTACTGTGAAAATCCCCGAGTCGCCACACTCCGGCGCCTGTTTGGGCTACACTGATGAAGAATTTAGCACCTAACCAGCTCGTCTTTGGGACTGTGGGAGGAAACCGGAGCACCCGGAGAAAACCCACGCAGACACGGGGAGAACGTGCAAACTCCACACAGACACTGACCCGAGCCGGGAATGGAATCCGGGTCCCTTGTGCCGTGAGGCAGCAGTGTTTGCCACTGTGGCACTGTGGGATATAGTGAAAAGTATTATTTCTTGTGCGGTATGCAGACAAAGCATACCATTCATAGAGTACACAGGAGGGGAAGGAAAGGAGAGGGTGCAGAATGTAGTGTTATAGTCATAGCTAGGGTGTAGAAAGCACTGCCTGGAAGTGTGGTGGAGGCAGGTTCAATCGAGGCACCTTTGAGGACAGTAGATGATTATTTGAATAGAAACTATGTTCAGGGAAAAGGCAGGGGAGTGGAACTAAGTCATGATGCCCATTTGGAGAGCCGGGGCATACACGATGCATTTGGAGAGCCATTTGGGCATACACGATGGCCAAATGGTCTTCTTCCATGTCCTAACAATACTCCAATTACAGCCAAGTGAACGACATCTTATTGGGGCGGCACGGTGGCACAGTAGTTAGCACTGCTGCCTCACAGCTCCAGGGACCCGGGTTCGATTCCTGGTTTGGGTCACTGTCTGTGTGAAGTTTGCATGTTCTCCCCGTGTCCCCATGGGTTTCCTCCGGGTGCTGTAGTTTCCTCCCACAGTCCAAAGATGTGCGGGTTAGGTGGATTGGCCATGCTAAATTGCCACTTAGTGTCCAAAGATGTGTAAGTTAGATGGATTGGCCATGCTAAATTGTCCCTTAGTGTCCAAAGATGTACGGGTTAGGTGGATTGGCCATGCTAAATTGCCCCTGAGTGTCCAAAGATGTGTAGATTAGATAAATTGGCCATGCTAAATTGCCCATTAGTATCCAAAGATGTGTAGGTTAGGTGGATTGGCCATGCTAAATTGCCCATTAGTGTCCAAAGATGTGTAGGTTAGGTGGATTGGCCATGCTAAATTGCCCCCTAGTGTCCAAAGATGAGTAGGCGAGGTGGATTGGCCATGCTAACTTGCCCCCTAGTGTCCAAAAATGTGTAGGTTAGGTGGATTGGCCATGCTAAATTGCCCCTTCGTCTCCTGGGATGTGTAGATTAGAGAGATTAGAACATAGAACATAGAACAGTACAGCACAGAACAGGCCCTTCGGCCCACGATGTTGTGCCGAGCTTTGTCTGAAACCCAAATGAAGCTATTTCCTCCCTATCATCCCGAAGTACTCCATGTGCCTATCCAATAGCTTCTTAAATGTTCCTAAAGTTTCTGACTCCACTATCCCTGCAGGCAGTCCATTCCACACCCCAACCACTCTCTGAGTAAAAAACCTACCTCGGACATCCTTCCTATATCTCCCACCATGAACCCTATAGTTATGCCCCCTAGTTACCACTCCATTCACCCGAGGAAATAGTCTTTGAACGTTCACTCTATCTATCCCCCTCATCATCTTATAAACCTCTATCAAGTCTCCTCTCAACCTCCTCCACTCCAAAGAGCTCCTCTCAACCTTTCCTCATAAGACCTACCCTCCAAACCAGGCAGCATCCTGGTAAATCTCCTTTGCACTCTTTCCAGTGTCTCCACATCCTTCTTATAGTGAGGTGACCAGAACTGCACACAATATTCCAAATGTGGTCTCACCAAGGTCCTGTACAGTTGCAGCATAACCCCACGGCTCTTAAACTCAAACCCCCTGTTAATGAACGCCAACACACTATAGGCCTTCTTCACGGCTCTATCCACTTGAGTGGTAACCTTCAGAGATCTATGGATATGAACCCCAAGATCTCTCTGTTCCTCCACAATCTTCAGAACCCTACCTTTGACCCTGTAATCCACATTTAAATTTGTCCTTCCAAAATGAATCACCTCGCATTTGTCAGGGTTAAACTCCATTTGCCATTTTTCAGCCCAGCTCTGCATCCTATCTATATCTCTTTGCAGCTTACTAAAATCCATGTACATGACATCACCTGCACTACCTTCATCTACATACTTAGTTACCTCCTCAAAAAAGTCTATCAAATTTGTGAGGCAAGACTTGCCCTTCACAAATCCGTGCTGACTATCCTGGATTAAGCTGCATCTTTCTAAATGGTCGTAAATCCTATCCCTGAGGACCTTTTCCATCAACTTACCGACCACCGAAGTAAGACTAACCGGCCTATAATTACCAGGGTCATTTCTATTCCCTTTGTTAAACAGAGGAACCACATTCGCCACTCTCCAGTCCTCTGGCACCACCCCCGTGGACAGTGAGGATGCAAATATCAAAGCCAAAGGCTCTGCTATCTCATCCCTTGCCTCCCAAAGACTCCTAGGATATATTTCATCAGGCCCAGGGGACTTATCAACTTTCAGTTTATTCAAAATTGCTTGTACATCTTCCCTCTGAACATCTACTTCCTCCAGCCTATCAGCCTGTGACACCCTCTCTTCCTCAAAAACATGGCTCCTCTCCTTGGTGAACACCGAAGAAAAGTATTCATTCATCACCTCTCCTATCTCTTCTGACTCCATGCACAAATTCCCACTGCCGTCCTTGACCGGCCCCAACCTCACCCTGGTCATTCTTTTATTCCTCACAAGAGTAAAAAGCCTTGGGGTTTTCCTTGATCTGACCCGCCAAGGACTTCTCATGCCCTCTCCTAGCTCTCCTAAGCCCCTTTTTCAGCTCATTTCTTGCTAACTTGTAACCCTCCATCGAGCCAACTGAACCTTGTTTTCTCAACCTTACATATGCTTCCTTCTTCCTCTTGACAAGACATTCCACCTCTTTTGTGAACCATGGTTCCCTCACTCAGCCATTTCCTCTCTGCCTGACAGGGACATACCTATCAAGGACACGCAGTATTTGTTCCTTGAAAAAGTTCCACTTTTCATCAGTGCCTTTGCCTGACAATTTTTGTTCCCATCCTATGCTTCCTAATTCCCACCTTGCATCATAATTACCTCTCCCCCAATTGTAAACCTTGCCCTGCCGCAGGCCCTCTCCCTCTCCATTGCAATAACAAAAGACACCGAATTGTGGTCACTATCTCCAAAGTGCTCTCCCACAACCAAATCCAACACTTGGCCCGTTTCATTTCCCATTACCAAATCCAATGTGGCCTCACCTCTTGTCGGCTTATCCACATATTGTGTCAGGAAACCCTCCTGCACACACTGCACAAAAACTGCCCCATCCGAACTATTCGACCTATAAAGGCTCCAATCAATATTTGGAAAGTTAAAGTCCCCCATGGCAACTACCCTGTGACCTCCACACCTATCCATAATCTGCTTAGTAATTTCTTGCTCCACATCTCTATTACTATTTGGGGTCCTATAGTAAACTCCTAACAACGTGACCGCTCCTTTCCTATTCCTAACCTCAGCCCATATTACCTCTGTAGGCAGATCCCCTTCGAAATGCCTTTCTGCAGCCGTTACACTCTCCTTGATTAACAGTGCCACTCCTCCACCTCTTTTACCAGCTACCCTACACTTACTGAAACATCTATACCCCGGAACTTCCAACAACCATTCCTGTGCTTGTTCTACCCATGTCTCCGTAATGGCCACAACATCGTAGTCCCAAGTGCCAATCCACGCCCCAAGTTCATCTACCTTGTTCCGGATGCTCCTTGCATTGAAGTAGACACACTTCAACCCACCTTCTTGTCTGCTGGTACCCACCTTTGACCATGATACCCTTCCCAGTACCTCACTACACTCACTGACCTCTGGACTACAACTCCTTTTCCCATCCCCCTAACAAATTAGTTTAAACCCCCCCGAAGAGCCGTAGCAAATTTCCCTCCCAGGATATTGGTGCCCCTCTGGTTCAGGTGCACCCCGTCCTGTTGGTCCCATCTTCCCCAGAAAGTGTTCCAATTATCCACATAGCTGAAATCCTCCCTCCTACACCATCCCTGCAACCATGTGTTTAACTGCACTCTCTCCCTGTTCCTCAACTCGCTATCTCGTGGCACCGGTAACGTACCAGAGATGAAAACCTGTTTTGTCCTGGCTCTCAGCTTCCACCCTAGCTCCCTGAATTCCTGTTTTAAATCCCCGTCCCCTCTCTTACCTATGTCTTTGGTGCCGACGTGCACCACGACTTGTGACTGCTCCCCCTCCCCCTTTAGAATCCTGAAGACACGGTCGGAGATGTCACGGACCCTGGCATCCGGGAGGCAACATACCATCCGTGAGTCTCTCTTGTTGCCACAGAACCTCCTATCTATCCCTCTAACAAACAAGTCCCCAATAACTATAGCTCTACCGCTCTCCCCCTTCCCCTTCTGAGCCACAGGGACGGACTCATCGCTGGCGATCTGGTCACTGCGGCTCACTACTGGTAGGTTGCCCCCCTCACCTGTAACCAAAGTGGAATACTTGTTGCTAAGGGGAACGACCACAGGGGATCCCCGCACCGATTGCTTCCTCCCAGCCCCTCTCACTGTCACCCATCTATTTTCATTCCCTGGAGCAACTATATCCCTGAAGCTTGTGTCTATGGCCCTCTCTGCCTCCCTGATGACCCTAAGCTCATCCAACTCCAGCTCCAGCTCCCTAACGCGGTCTTGGAGGAGCTGCAGATGGGTGCACCTCCCACAGGTGTAATCAGCAGGGACACTGACGGTGTCCCTCACCTCAAACATTCTGCAGGAGGTACATTGCACTGCCTTCACTTCCATCCCCTCCATATAACTTACTGCTACAAAGAAAAAGAATTGCTCCAATGGAACACTGAACCCTTTTTCCCCTTCCTCAGAGTGCACTGGGAAAGAAGTTTAAAAAGCAGGAACACAGAGCGGTGACAGTTTAAAAAGCAGGAACACAGAGCGGCGACAGTTTAAAAAGCAGGAACACAGAGCGGCGACAGTTTAAAAAGCAGGAACACAGAGCGGTGACAGTTTAAAAAGCAGGAACACAGAGCGGTGACAGTTTAAAAAGCAGGAACACAGAGCGGTGACAGTTTAAAAAGCAGGAACACAGAGCGGTGACAGTTTAAAAAGGAGGAACACAGAGCGGTGACAGTTTAAAAAGCAGGAACACAGAGCGGTGACAGTTTAAAGAGTGGGAACACAGAGCGGCGACAGTTTAAAGAGCGGGAACACAGAGCGGTGACAGTTTAAAAAGCAGGAACACAGAGCGGTGACAGTTTAAAGAGCGGGAACACAGAGCGGCGACAGTTTAAAAAGCAGGAACACAGAGCGGCGACAGTTTAAAGAGCGGGAACACAGAGCGGTGACAGTTTAAAAAGCAGGAACACAGAGCGGTGACAGTTTAAAAAGCAGGAACACAGAGCGGTGACAGTTTAAAAAGCAGGAACACAGAGCGGCGACAGTTTAAAGAGCGGGAACACAGAGCGGCGACAGTTTAAAGAGTGGGAACACAGAGCGGCGACAGTTTAAAGAGCGGGAACACAGAGCGGTGACAGTTTAAAAAGCAGGAACACAGAGCGGTGACAGTTTAAAAGCAGGAACACAGAGGGGCGAAAGTTTAAAGAGTGGGAACACAGAGCGGTGACAGTTTAAAGAGCGGGAACACAGAGCGGTGACAGTTTAAAGAGTGGGAACACAGAGCGGTGACAGTTTAAAGAGCAGGAACACAGAGCGGCGACAGTTTAAAGAGCAGGAACACAGAGCGGCGACAGTTTAAAGAGCGGGAACACAGAGCGGTGACAGTTTAAAAAGCAGGAACACAGAGCGGTGACAGTTTAAAAAGCAGGAACACAGAGCGGTGACAGTTTAAAAAGCAGGAACACAGAGCGGTGACAGTTTAAAGAGCAGGAACACAGAGCGGCGACAGTTTAAAGAGCGGGAACACAGAGCGGTGACAGTTTAAAAAGCAGGAACACAGAGCGGTGACAGTTTAAAAAGCAGGAACACAGAGCGGCGACAGTTTAAAGAGTGGGAACACAGAGCGGTGACAGTTTAAAAAGCAGGAACACAGAGCGGTGACAGTTTAAAAAGCAGGAACACAGAGCGGCGACAGTTTAAAAAGCAGGAACACAGAGCGGTGACAGTTTAAAAAGCAGGAACACAGAGCGGCGACAGTTTAAAGAGCGGGAACACAGAGCGGTGACAGTTTAAAAAGCAGGAACACAGAGCGGCGACAGTTTAAAGAGCGGGAACACAGAGCGGTGACAGTTTAAAAAGCAGGAACACAGAGCGGTGACAGTTTAAAAAGCAGGAACACAGAGCGGTGACAGTTTAAAAAGCAGGAACACAGAGCGGCGACAGTTTAAAGAGCGGGAACACAGAGCGGTGACAGTTTAAAGAGTGGGAACACAGAGCGGTGACAGTTTAAAGAGTGGGAACACAGAGCGGTGACAGTTTAAAGAGTGGGAACACAGAGCGGTGACAGTTTAAAGAGTGGGAACGCAGAGCGGTGACAGTTTAAAAAGCAGGAACACAGAGCGGTGACAGTTTAAAGAGTGGGAACACAGAGCGGCGACAGTTTAAAGAGTGGGAACACAGAGCGGTGACAGTTTAAAGAGCGGGAACACAGAGCGGTGACAGTTTAAAGAGTGGGAACACAGAGCGGCGACAGTTTAAAGAGCAGGAACACAGAGCGGCGACAGTTTAAAGAGCAGGAACACAGAGCGGCGACAGTTTAAAGAGCGGGAACACAGAGCGGTGACAGTTTAAAAAGCAGGAACACAGAGCGGTGACAGTTTAAAAAGCAGGAACACAGAGCGGTGACAGTTTAAAGAGCGGGAACACAGAGCGGTGACAGTTTAAAAAGCAGGAACACAGAGCGGTGACAGTTTAAAAAGCAGGAACACAGAGCGGCGACAGTTTAAAAAGCAGGAACACAGAGAGGCGACAGTTTAAAGAGTGGGAACACAGAGCGGCGACAGTTTAAAAAGCAGGAACACAGAGCGGTGACAGTTTAAAAAGCAGGAACACAGAGCGGTGACAGTTTAAAAAGCAGGAACACAGAGCGGTGACAGTTTAAAGAGCGGGAACACAGAGCGGCGACAGTTTAAAAAGCAGGAACACAGAGCGGTGACAGTTTAAAAAGCAGGAACACAGAGCGGTGACAGTTTAAAGAGTGGGAACACAGAGCGGTGACAGTTTAAAGAGTGGGAACACAGAGCGGCGACAGTTTAAAAAGCAGGAACACAGAGCGGTGACAGTTTAAAGAGTGGGAACACAGAGCGGCGACAGTTTAAAAAGCAGGAACACAGAGCGGTGACAGTTTAAAAAGCAGGAACACAGAGCGGTGACAGTTTAAAGAGTGGGAACACAGAGCGGCGACAGTTTAAAAAGCAGGAACACAGAGCGGTGACAGTTTAAAAAGCAGGAACACAGAGCGGTGACAGTTTAAAAAGCAGGAACACAGAGCGGTGACAGTTTAAAAAGCAGGAACACAGAGCGGCGACAGTTTAAAGAGCGGGAACACAGAGCGGTGACAGTTTAAAAAGCAGGAACACAGAGCGGTGACAGTTTAAAAAGCAGGAACACAGAGCGGTGACAGTTTAAAAAGCAGGAACACAGAGCGGTGACAGTTTAAAAAGCAGGAACACAGAGCGGTGACAGTTTAAAAAGCAGGAACACAGAGCGGCGACAGTTTCAAGAGTGGGAACACAGAGCGGTGACAGTTTAAAGAGTGGGAACACAGAGCGGTGACAGTTTAAAGAGTGGGAACACAGAGCGGTGACAGTTTAAAGAGTGGGAACACAGAGCGGCGACAGTTTAAAGAGCAGGAACACAGAGCGGTGACAGTTTAAAAAGCAGGAACACAGAGCGGTGACAGTTTAAAAAGCAGGAACACAGAGCGGTGACAGTTTAAAAAGCAGGAACACAGAGCGGCGACAGTTTAAAAAGCCAGATTAGCGGGGTAAATATGTGGGGTTAAAGGGATAGGGCCTGGGTGGGATTGCTGTCAGTGCAGGTTCGATGGGCTGAATGGCCTCCTTCCGCACTGTAGGGATTCGATGATTCTATGATCTTCGAAACCACACAAAGTGCCGAGATTGAATCTCTGCTGCTGAAAAGAACAACACCCAGGAATTTACCACCCCGCCTGGCGCGGGGATCGGAGCGGACGAGGGGGCGCAGCATGGGAAGGTCCGTTGACCCCGGGCGGGATTTTACGGTTTTGGGACGAGCGAGGCCGGAAAATACGGCCCAATATCACCTCGGGGAGAACACTGCTTCTCACGTTCCTTAATGAACCGATGAGCCAGTCCTTAAAAGTTTAGAAGTCGACCTCAAACAGAAAGATTATTCAAGGCAACACGCATTTCGCACAATGTTGCAATCCCGGGGGGAAAACAAAATACAATCGAACGATGTCGCAACCTCTGGGTCCCGACGGAGATTCCACAGGGTATAAATTAAAGGATCTGCAGTTGGGTTTAATACAGAGAGATTGCACGCAGTGCCAAGTGACAGATCATTTCACCCACAGAAAATGAATTATATCATTGGCAGCATCCTGAAAATCTATTTCACGGTTATTGCAGTTATTGGTATTCCTGGTAAGTAACTATCGCCTTTGACATGTTTAAGGATGTGTGACAGCCTGTCTCTGGGTTGACTCTGTGAGGAATAATGTTACATAGTGATCCGGTGGGTACATCTGTAAAAACGCCCAAGTCCCACCTTATTTTGAGTGGCGTCAGAGCGTAGCCTCGGATAATTAACAAGAAACTTCACTTTGAAGGCTCTTTCAATCGACAAACTATTAACGTTCGTGCACAAGGCAGCACAACTGAACAGAGGAACGTGGGAATTAGGAGCAGAAGTAGGCCATTCAGCCTTTCGAGCCTGGCTCCGCCATTCAATCAGATCATGGCTGATCTCTCCCTGGTCTCAAATCCACCTCCCCACCCGTTTCCCCATATCCCCTTACCCCTTTTCTTTATTCGAAATATATCTATCTACTTCTTAAAACCATTTAATGATTGAGACTCCACCGTGATATAGGGCAGCGACTTCCACACATTCACCACCCTCTGCGAGGAGTATTTCCACCTCACCTCAGTTTTAAATCTACCGCCTCTCTACTTATACCTAAGACCTCTTGTTTGAGATTTCCCCATAAGGGGAAACATTTGTCTACATTTACTTTATCACTGTGCCACCATGCATTGATCACCAACTGAAATGAAGCATGTGTAGGTTCGGTGGATTGGCCATGCTAAATTGCCCCTTAGTGTCCAAAGATGTGCAGGTTAGGTGGATTGGCCATGCTAAATTGCCCCTTAATGTCCAAAGATGTGCAGGTTCGGTGGATTGGCCATGCTAAATTGCCCCTTAGTGTCCAAAGATGTGCAGGTTAGATGGATTAGCATGATAAACGGTCCTTTAATGTCCAAAGATGTGCAGGTTAGGTGGATTGACCATGCTTAGTTGCCCCTTAGTGTCCAAGGATTTGCAGTTTAGTTGGATTGGCTATGCTAAACTGTCCCGTAATGCCCAAAGATCTGTAGATACGTGGATTGAACATGCTAAATTGCCCCTTCGTGTCCAAAGAGGTGCAGGTTAGGTGGGCTGCCCATGCTAAAATTCCTCTTCGTGCTCAAAGATGTGGAGGTTAGGTGGGCTGGCCATGCTAAATTTCCTCTTAGTGTCCAAAGATGTGCAGGTTAGATGCATTGGCCATGCTAAATTTCCTCTTAGTGTAGGTTAAGTGGATCGGTCATGCTAAATTGCCCCTTAATATCCAAACATGTGTAGGTTAGATGGATTAGCCATGTTAAACTATCACTTAATGTCTACGGATGTACAGGTTAGGTGGATTGGCCATGCTAAATTGCCTCTTAGTGTCCAAAGATGTGTAGGTTCGGTAGATTGGCCATGATAAATTGCCCCTGGGTGTCCAAAAATGTGCAGGTTAGGTAGATTCCATGTTAAGTTGCCCCTGGATGTCCAAAGATGTGCAGGTTAGGTGGATTGGCTGTGCTAAATTGCCCCTTAATGTCCAAAGATGTGCAGGTTAGGTGGATTGGCCATGCTAAATTGCGCCTTAGTGTCCATAGATGTGCAGGTTAGGGGGATTGGCCATGCTAAATTGCTCCTTAGTGTCCAAAGGTGTGTAGGTTAGGTGGATTGGCCATGCTAAATTGCCCCTTAGTGTCCAAAGATGTTAGGTCAGGTTCATTGGCCATGCTAAAATGCCCCTTAGTGTCAGGGGGATGAGCAGAGTAAATACGTGGGATTATGGGGGTAAGGCTTGGATGCGATTGTTGTCGGTGCAGGCTCAGTGGGCCAAATGGCCTCATTCTGCGCTGTAGGGATTCTATGATTCAATGGTGTTATTGTAGGGTGGGAGAGGGCTGATTGGACCAGAGCTTTGATGCTTTTGATCCGAGGGGACTGTACAATTGTGGGAATTCTGTCCAGTCCTGGAAAGATCCGGAGTGGGTCATGATCCGAGGGGCTTGGATCTGAGTCCAGGGATCGTCGATTCTGTTTCCTGTAACTAATTGCAGGGACTCTGAGGCCAGGAGGGACAGATCACAGTAATGTAGACAATCCCAGGCGGTTCCGATACTGGTCGATATGATCCTGGGAAAAGGGGCAGGAGCCGGGTGGGTGCTTTGAATACGAAGTCTGTAACCCTGAGGAAGTGACAGATCCCACCACAAATTCGGATGTCTTTGGGTTCCTGAAATTAATGTCAAAACTCTGCCAGCCACTGTTAAACACGTCAATGAGCTTAAATCAAAAAAATGCAGATTCAATACGGTACGATAAAGCTTAACCCACCTCCGGGAAAGGGATTTCCTCCCAGACCCTCCTTCTGATTACGATAAATGCAGGAGTGCATGCACATTTAGTCGAGGTTAAGATGCTATTTGCTTTTTTAAAATTCATTTCAACACCTGATTCACAAAATGGCTCCCTGAAAGTGGCCACACAAGGAGACAGGGTGGTGAAGAAGACATACGGCACGCTAGCCTTTATTGGTCAGGGCACTGGGTACAAGAGTCAGGATGTCACGTTGCAGTTTTATAAAACTTTGGTTATGCCGCACTTAGAACCATAGAACCACAGAACATTACAGCACAGAAACAGGCCTTTTGGCCCTTCTTGGCTGTGCCGAACCATTTTTCTGCCTAGTCCCACTGACCTGCACTTGGACCATATCCCTCCACACCCCTCTCATCCATGTACCTGTCCAAGTTTTTCTTAAATGTTAAAAGTGGAGTTAAAATGTTAAAATTTTTATTAAAAATGTTAAAAGCATTCACCACTTCATCTGGCAGCTCATTCCACACTCCCAACACTCTGTGTGAAGAAGCTCCCCCTAATATTCCCTTTAAACTTTTCCCCCTTCACCCTTAACCCATGTCCTCTAGTTTTTTTCTGCCCTAGCCTCAGTGGAAAAAGCCTGCTTGCATTCACTCTATCTATACCCATCATAATTTTATACACCTCTAGCAAATCTCCCCTCCTTCTTCTACGCTCCAGGGAATAAAGTCGCAACCTATTCAATCTCTCTCTGTAACTCAGCTTCTCAAGTCCCGGCAACATCCTTGTAAACCTTCTCTGCACTCTTTCAACCTTATTAATATCTCTCCTGTAATGAGGTGACCAAAACTGCACACAATGCTCTAAATTCGGCCTCACCAATGTCTTATACAACCTCACCATAACATTCCAACTCTTATACTCAATATTTTGATTTATAAAGGCCAATGTACCAAAAGCACTCTTTATGACCCTATCTACCTGTGACGCCACTTTTAGGGAATTATGTATCTGTATTCCCAGATCCCTCTGTTCTACTGCACTCTTCAGTGTCCTACCATTTACCTTGTATGTTCTACCTTGGTTTGTCCTTCCAATGTGCAATATCTCACACTTGTCTGCATTAAACTCCATCTGCCATTTTTCAGCCCATTTTTCTAGCTGGTCCAAATCCCTCTGCAAGCTTTGAAAACCTTCCTCACTGTCCACTACACCTCCAATCTTTGTATCATCAGCAAACTTGCTGATCCAATTTACCACATTATCATCCAGATCATTGATATAGATGACAAACAACAATGGACCCAGCACTGATTCCTGTGGCACACCACTAGTCACAGGCCTCCACTCAGAGAAGCAATCCTCCACTACCACTCTCTGGCTTCTCCCATTGAGCCAAGGACTAATCCAATTTACTACCTCTCCATGTATACCTAGCGACTTGTAGAGTATTGCACTCAATTCTGGTCGCCACATTACAGGGAGGGTGTGGAGGCTTTGGAGAGGGTGCGGAAGAGGTTTACCAGGATCCTGCCTGGATTAGAGGGTCTGAGCTATAAGGAGAGGCTGGACAAACTAGGGTTGTTTTCTCTGGAGTGACAGAGGCTGAGGGGAGACCCGATAGAAGTCGATAAAATGATGAGAGGCGTAGATAGGTCGACAGTCAGAATCTTTTTCCCAGAGTTGAAATGTCTAATAAAACAAAGAATAAAGAACACAGAAAAATACAGCACAGGAACAGGCCCTTCAGGCCTACACGCCTGTGCCGATCATGATGCCCTAACTAAAGTAAAAAAAACCTTCTGCCCTTATTCGGTCCGTATCCCTCGATTCCCTCCCTATTCATGAACCCATCCAGATGCCTCTTAAATGTTGCTAATGTACCCGCTTCCACCACCTCCTCTGGCAGCGCGTTCCAGGCACCCACCACTCTCTGCGTGAAAAACTCCCCCCTGCACATCTCCCTTAAACTTTCCCCCCTCTCACCTTGAACCTGTGCCCCCCCCCCCTTGTAATTGAGGCTTCCACCCTGGGGGAAAAGCCTCTGACTATCCATCCTGTCTGTGCCTCTCATCATTTTGTAGACCAGGTCTCCCCTCAGCCTCCGTCTTTCCAGTGAAAACAATCCCAGTTTATTCAACCTCTCCTCAACTTCAGTCTGAAAGACGTGCTGATTAGGGTGCACTGGCCATGCTAAATTCTTCCTCAGTGTACCCAAACAGGTGCCGGAGTGTAGCAACGAGGGGATTTTCACAGTAACTTCATTGCAGTGTTAATGTAAACCTATTTGTGACACTAATAAAAAAAATTTAAACTTTAGAAGAATCATAGAAACCCTACAGTACAGAAAGAGGCCATTCGGCCCATCGAGTCTGCACCGACCACAATCCCACCCAGGCCCTATCCCCATATCCCTACATATTTTACCCGCTAATCCCTTTAATCTACACATCCCAGGACACTAAGGGGCAATTTTTTTAGTATGGCCAATCAACCTAACCCGCACATCTTTGGATTGTGGGAGGAAACCGGAGCACCCGGAGGAAACCCACGCAGACACGAGGAGAATGTGCAAACTCCACACAGACAGTGACCCAAGCCGGGAATCGAACCCAGGTCCCTGGAGCTGTGAAGCAGCAGTGCTAACCACTGCGCTACCGTGCCGCCCAGAACTCATAGCCAACACCATTGAGACCAGGCAACGTCCTGGTGAAGCTTCTTTGCACTCTCTCCAAAGCTAACACTAGGGGGCGGCATGGTGGCGCAGTGGTTAGCACTGCTGCCTCACAGCACCAGGGACCTGGGTTCGATTCCAGGCTTCGGTCACTGTCTGTGTGGAGTTTGTACGTTCTCCCTATGCTGCGAGGCTTTCCTCCGGGTGCTCCGGTTTCCTCCCAGAGATGTGCTGGTTAGGTGCATTGACCCGAACAGGCGTTGGAGTGTGGTGACTAGGGGAGCTTCACAGTAACTTCATTGCGGTGTTAATGTAAACCCGACTTGTGACGAATCAATAAATTTTAACTTTAATCGAAGGTGAGAAGGGGAAAGTTCAAAGGAGATGTGAGGGGCAAGTTTTTTACACAGAGAGTGGTAGGTCTCTGCCCACTGAAGTGGTGGAGGCTACCTCGTTGAATATGTTTAAATCACGGATAGATGGATTCCTGATCAGTAAGGGAATTAGGGGTAATGGGGATCAGGCGGGTAACTGATCCACTTCAGATCAGCCATGATCTTATTGAATGGCGGGGCAGGCTCGAGGGGCTAGATGGCCTACTCCTGCTCCTATTTCTTATGTTCTTATGTTCTTACGTGTCAGGGGTGGTGGTGGAAGCAGATATGATATGTTTCAGGAGCTTTTAGATAAGCACATGAATATGCCTGGAATAGAGGGATATGGAGCAAGGACAGGCGGAAGGGATTAGTTTAATTTGGTGTCATGTTTGGCACAACATTGTGAGCCGAACAGCCGGTTCCTGTGCTGCACTGTTTTATATTCTGTGATATCCTCTCCTTACTGTATGGGTCAGGGACAGGGTAATCTTGATCAGAAATATCCAAAGTGCTTCTCTTTTAGCACTACTGCCTCATAGTTTCAGGGACCTGGATCCAGCCTCGGGTCACTGACTGTGTAGAGTTTGCACGTTCTCCCCCCAGTGTCTGCGTGGGTTTCCTCCAGGTGCTCTCCCACAGTCCGAAAGACGTGCTGGTTAGGGGCTAAGTTCTCCCTCAGTGTTACCCGAACAGGAGTGTGGTGACTGGGGGATTTTTATCGTAACTTTGTTGCAGTGTTAATATAAGCCAAACTTGTGATGCTGGTAAATAACTCTGAAAAAGAAACTCTTATCTTTCTTGCAGTGAATTTCGTGGCGATACTTATCCTGTCGCAAGTGAACTGTGGCCTTTCCTCCTGTACCACTCGTTATCTGGTGGCCATGGCAACGGCAGATCTATTGGTTATTGTCACTGAAGTCATCCTCGGATGGGTCCGGTATTATTATTTCATGGGATCTTTCTTGGACATCACCCCAGTGTGTTCAATCATTTACGTGTCGATGTGCGCGGCCACTGACTGTTCCGTTTGGTTCACAATCACTTTCTCCTTTGACCGATTTGTGGCTATCTGTTGCCAGAATCTGAAAACAAAATATTGCACCGAAAGAACCGCGACCTTGGTTCTCGCGACAACTGCCACCCTGCTCTGTTTAAAAAACATCCCCTTCTATTTTACGTACGAACCCGAAGAAATAATCGACAATGTACCCTGGTTTTGTTCCGTGAAGGCGAGCTACCTTAATGACCCTGGATGGCTTATCTTCGATTGGTTTGATACGATATTAACACCCTTGCTCCCATTCGCTTTAATTCTGTTCCTCAACGCTCTGACAGTCCGGCACATTATAGTGGCCAGTCGCGTCCGTAAGGGACTGAGGGGGCAGAGCAAGGGAGAGAATCATCGGGATCCAGAGATGGAGAGCAGAAGGAAGTCCATGATTTTACTCTTCACCATATCCGGCAGCTTCATACTTCTGTGGTTGGTGCATGTTGTGGAATTTGCATATTATAACATTACAGGGCTCGATCCCAGGAATTATAACGGTGCAGAAAAGATATTTCGACGTGTCGGGTTCATGCTGCGGAACTTAAGTTGTTGCACTAACACATTTATTTACGGGGTGACACAGGCAAAGTTCAGACAGCAGTTCACGCGTGCAGTGAAATATCCAGTTATGTCCATTATTCAATTTATTACTAAATAAGGGGACAGTGATCAGGCCAATTTATCCAATCCTGTAAGGTAATATAAACATTCACATTCTAAATAGAAACATGATAAAACACAGTGCACATGAGGCAAACCATGACAGCTGCTATTGGACATAATTGAAGCAGGTGTTGTGTTAGATCAACCCCTACCCTTTCCGGAAAGGAAACCACAGCCAATTTTTTCCTCCACCTCAACTGGTTTTGTTCTCAGCTGCCAAGAAAGAACTCCTTCAAAAAAGCAAATATACATTGATGCATGGAATCCCGACAGTGCAGAAGGAGGTCATTCGGCCCATCAAGTCTGCACTGACTCTCTGACAGAGCATCTTTCCCAGGCCCAACCCCGTAACGGCAAACATTTATCCCATTTATCCCCCGAACCTGCACACCTTTAGAAACTAAGGGGCAATTTAGCATGGGCCAATCCCCCTAGCCTATACATCATTGGACACTAAGGGGAAATTTAGCATGGCCAATCCACCTAACATACACATTTTTGCACACTAAGGGGCAATTTAGAATGACCAATCCACCTAACCTGCACATCTTTGGACACGAAGGGGCAATTTAGCATGAGCCAATCTCCCCTATACATCATTGGACACTAAGAGGCAATTTAGAATGACCAATCCACCTAACCTGCACATCTTTGGACACGAAGGGGCAATTTAGCATGGCCAATTTACCCAACCAGTACATCTTTGGACACTAAGGGGCAATTTAGCATGGCCAAGCCACCTAACCTACAATCTTTGCACAGTAAGGGACAATTTAGCATGGCCAATCCACCTAACCTGACACATCTTTAAAGACTAAAGGACAATTTAGCATGGCCAATCTACCTAACCTGCACATCTTTGGACACTAAGAGGTAATTTAGCATGGCCAATCCACCTAACCTGCACATCTTTACACACTGAGGAGAAATTTAGCAGGGCCAATCCACCTAAACTGCACATCTTTGGACTGTGGGAGGAAACCGGAGCACGCGGATGAAACCCACGCAGACACGGGGAGAAGGTGCAAACTCCACACAGATAGTGACCTGAGGCTGGAATCGAACTGGGTCCCTGGAGCAGTGAGGCAGCAGTGTTAACCACTGTGCCACCCTGAACATGCACATGTGAGCATACATTTTCTGCAATGGGACACATCAAATTCAAGAAACACAGCAGACAAATGGATTGGCAACTCTGGGCTGAATAGCAAAGCGTCTGCACATTACAGAGTCCTAATTTAGGAATCCGCATGATCAGTAAGTTTGTAGATGACACTAAAATAGGTGGTATTGTAGACAGTGACGAAGGTTATCAAAAATTGCAGCAGGATCTTAACCAGCTGGGAAAGTGGGCCGAGAAATGGCAAATGGAGTTTAGTACAGATAAGTGTGAGGTGTTGCATTTTGGAAAGTCAAATCAAGGTAGGACTTTCACGGTGAATGGTAGGACCTGAGGGAGTATCGTGGAACAGAGGGACCTTGGAATTCAGGTGCACGGTTCTCTAAAAGTAGAGTCACAGGTAGATAGGGCAGTGAAGAAGGCTTTTGGCATGTTGGCCTTCATCAGCCAGGACATTGACTATAGAAGTTGGGAAGTTAGGTTGCAGTTGTATAGGACATTGGTGAGGTGCCACCTGGAGTATTGTGTTCAGGTTTCGTTGCCTTGCTGCAGGAAGGATGATATTAAACTGGAGAGAGTGCAGAAAAGATTAACAAGGATGTTGCCAGGACTCAAGGGACTGAATTATAGGGAGAGATTGGATAGGCTAGGACTTTTTTCTTTTGAGCATAGGAGATTGAGGGGTGACCTTATGGAGGTGTATAAGATCACGAGAGGCATGGATAGGGTGAATGCACTCTTTTTCCCTGGGTTGGGGAATCGAGAACTAGAGGGCAGAGGTTTCAGTTAAAGTAAAGTTCACATGTATTTATTACTCACAAGTAAGGTTTACATTAACACTGCAATGAAGTTACTGTGAAATTCCTCTCGTCGCCAATTCCGGCACCTGTTCAGGTCAATGCACCCTAACCAGCACGTCTTTCAGACTGTGGGAGGAAACCGGAGCACCCGGAGGAAACCCACGCAGACACGGGGAGAACGTGCAGACTCCACACAGACAGTGACCAAACCAGGAATCAAACCCGGGTCCCTGGCGCTGCGAGGCAGCAGTGCTAACCACTGTGCCACCGTGCCAACCAAAAGAGGAAAGAAGTGATGGGAACCTGAGGAGCAACTTTTTACACAGAGGGTGGGACGTGTGTGTAAAAAGCTGCCGGGGAAAGCGGTTGAGGCAGGGACACTGAAAACATCAAAAAGGCATTTGGACAGATACATGATAAGAAAGGTTTAGAGGGATATGGGCCAAATGCAGGCAAATGGGGTGAGCTGACAATGGGCATTTTTGGTTGGTATGGACCAGTTTGGGCCGAAGGGCCGGTCTCCATGCCACAGTTTTTATGATTCTATGATTCTATATGGAGGACAGGTCCAACTGGAGTCACTGTAATAATATAAGGGAAAATATTACATTGGTTATTATTATTTGAATTGACAGCTGTTCAGTTAAAATAGGAATATTTATGACTGAATGTTTATTTAAGTATGTTCTCTAACTGGTTAGAATACATTTGTTTTGTAATAAAGGCATTTAATCGCATTCATGGATCATTGGGATGCAAATGACCAATTTCTCTCACGTGGCACACGCACTGGCCTAGGTTGCCCACTACTGCTCCACACTGTCCCCACCAAACACTCCCAGGACAGCACAGGGTTAGATACAGAGTAAAGCTCTCTCTACACTGTCCCCCATCAAACACTCCCAGGACAGGTACAGCACGGGGTTAGATACAGAGTAAAGCTCTCTCTACACTGTCCCCCATCAAACACTCCCAGGACAGGTACAGCACGGGGTTAGATACAGAGTAAAGCTCCCTCTACACTGTCCCCCATCAAACACTCCCAGGACAGGTACAGCACGGGGTTAGATACAGAGTAAAGCTCCCTCTACACTGTCCCCATCAAACACTCCCAGGACAGGTACAGCACGGGGTTAGATACAGAGTAAAGCTCCCTCTACACTGTCCCCCATCAAACACTCCCAGGACAGGTACAGCACGGGGTTAGATACAGAGTAAAGCTCCCTCTAAACTGTCCCCATCAAACACTCCCAGGACAGGTACAGCACGGGGTGAGATACAGAGTAAAGCTCCCTCTACACTGTCCCCCATCAAACACTCCCAGGACAGGTACAGCACAGGGTTAGATACAGAGCAAAGCTCCCTCTACACTGTCCCCCATCAAACACTCCCAACACAGGTACAGCACGGGGTTAGATACAGAGTAAAGCTCCCTCTGCACTGTCCCCATCAAACACTCCCAGGACAGGTACAGCACAGGTTTAGACACAGAGTAAAACTCCCTCTACACTGTCCCCCATCAAACACTCCCAGGACAAGTACAGCACGGGGTTAGACACAGAGTAAAGCTCCCTCCACACTGTCTCCCATCAAACATTCCCAGGACAAGTGCAGCACGGGGTTAGATACATAGTAAAGCTCCCTCTTCACTGTCTCCATCAAACACTCCCAGGACAGGTACAGCATGGGGTTCGATACAGATTAAAGCTCCCTCTACCCTGTCCCCATTAAACACTCCCAAGACAGGTACAGCACGGGGTTAGATACAGAGTAAAGCTCTTTCTACACTGTCCCCATCAAACACTCCCAGGAGTGGTACAGCATGGGGTTAGATACAGATTAAAGCTCCCTCTACCCTGTCCCCATTAAACACTCCCAAGACAGGTACAGCACGGGGTTAGATACAGAGTAAACCTCCCTCTATACTGTCCCCATCAAACACTCTCTGGACTGGTACAGCATGGGGTTAGATACAGAGTAAAGCTCCCTCTACACTGTCTCCCATCAAACATTCCCAGGACAGGTGCAGCACGGGGTTAGATACAGAGTAAAGCTCCCTCTACACTGTCTCCCATCAAACATTCCCAGGACAGGAACAGCACGGGGTTAGATACAGAGTAAAGCTCCCTCTACGCTGTTCCCCCATCAAACACTCCCAGGACAGGTACAGCATGGCGTGAGGTACAGAGTAAAGCTCCCTCTACCCTGTCCCCATCAAACACTCCCAGGACAGGTACAGCACGGGATTCGATACAGAGTAAAGCTCCCTCTACACTGTCACCATCAAACACTCCCAGGACAGGTACAGCATGGGGTTAGGTACAGAATAAAGCTCCCTCTACACTGTCCGCCATCAAACACTCCCAGGACAGGTACAGCATGGGGTTAGGTACAGAATAAAGCTCCCTCTACACTGTCCGCCATCAAACACTCCAAGGACAGGTACAGCACGGGGTTAGATACAGTGTAAAGCTCCCTTTCCACTTCCCTCAGCAAACACTCCCAGGAAAGCTACAACATGGGGTTAGACACACAGTAAAGCTCCCTCTGCACTGTCTCCATCAAACACTCCCAGGACAGCTACAACATGGGGTTAGACACACAGTAAAGCTCCCGCTACACTCTCCCCATCAGACAGTCCCAAGACAGCTACAGCATGGGGTTAGATACAGAGTGAAGCTGCCTCTCCGCTGTCTCCCGTCAGACATTCCCAGGACAGCTACAGCATGGGGTTAGATATAGGGTAAAGCTCCCTCTGCACTGTTCCCATCAAACATTCCCAGGACAGGTACAGCACGGGGTTAGATACGGAGTAAAGCTCCCTCGACACTGTCCCCTCTCAAACACTCCCAGGGCAGCTACAGCACGGGATTAGTGATGCACTATCAATCAAGTCAAGACTAGATGTGAGCAAGACAAATAGGCTTTTATTAGCAAGAACTTGGAGCCATCCTGTCGGAGATCTGGTCTGTACTAAAGGCGAAGGGGAGGAGCCACCGCCTTTATACCCAGACCAGGGGGAGGAATCTTGGGCGGAGCTGACAGGGATGTGCCACATATACAGGTAATAATAAATAGTAACTGACAGTGGTTAGCCACCACAGATAACAGTGGTTTACCACAATTAGATACAGAGTAACGCTCCCTCTACACTGTCCCCCATCAAACACTCCAAGGACAGGTACAGCACGGGGTTAGATACAGGGTAAAGCTCCCTCTACACTGTCCCCATCACACACTCCCAGGACAAGTACAGCACGGGGTTAGATACAGAGTAAAGCTCCCTCCACACTGTCCCCATCAAACATTCCCAGGACAGGTACAGCACGGGTTAGATACAGAGTAAAGCTCCCTCGACACTGTCTCCCATCAAACATTCCCAGGACAAGTGCAGCACGGGGTTAGACAAAGAGTAAAGCTCCCTCTACACTGTCCCCATCAAACACTCCCTGGACAGGTACAGCACGGGGTTAGATACAGAGTAAAGCTCCCTCTACACTGTCTCCCATCAAACATTCCCAGGACAGGTACAACATGGGGTTAGATACAGAGTAAAGCTCCCTTTCCACTTCCCCCAGCAAACACTCCCAGAACCGCTACAACATGGGGTTAGACACAGAGTAAAGCTCCCGCTACACTCTCCCCATCATACAGTCCCAAGACATCTACAGCACGGAGTTAGATACAGAGTAAAGCTCCCTCGACACTGTCCCCATCAAACACTCCCAGGACAGGTACAGCACGGGGTTAGATACAGAGTAAAGCTCCCTCTACACTGTCCCCATCAAACACTCCCAGGACAGGTACAGCACGGGGTTAGATACAGAGTAAAGCTCCCTCTACACTGTCCCCATCAAACACTCCCAGGACAGGTACAGCATGGGGTTAGGTACAGAGTAAAGCTTCCTCTACACTGTCCCCCATCAAACACTCCCAGGACAGGTACAGCACGGGGTTAGATACAGAGTAAAGCTCCCTCTACACTGTCCCCATCAAACACACCCAGGACAGGTACAGCACGGGGTTAGATACAGAGTAAAGCTTCCCTCTACACTGTCCCCCATCAAACACTCCCAGGACAGGTACAACACAGGATTAGACACGGGGCAAAACTAAAGTTAATTGATGAATTTACGTAAGTTTAATCCAGACTTGGCAAGAATAAACAAGTTCAAGTGGAGGAAATCTGATCAGTTCAATGGCTAATTTATCCAATTTTTGTGTTGTTGACCCAGCCCGGAAGATTGTAAATATCGCCATTGCCCTGCCCGGACAGAATTTCACCTTGTCCCTGAACCTAGACCCTCCTTCCCGGTTCTGGTGCCCCTCAGTCTGAGGCGCCCCGTGGAAATGCCCTCTGTACCCATTGCCACTGCATGGAGCCATTTCCTGTGTGGGCCACTGTTGTGCACTTTCCACTCCCGTGCCCTGTCGCGTCGCCCAGATACACCTCGCCGTGTGTTGTTGCCAGCTGGCAGCAGAAAGGTGCCCAGCGGTAGTTCCTCGATGGAGGGATCCTTCCCCACTACATCGGGGAGCTGGGGTGGAGGTTACTGCACAAAGCAGTCCCCCGGCCATACTCTCTTCCATCTTTGTCCATCAGGGAAAAGATACAAACATTTGTGGACATGTACCAAAAGTTAATTTAAAACTTTAAACTTTATTTATTAGTCACAAGTAAGGCTTACATTAACACCGCAATGAAGTTACTGTGAAATTCCCCTGGTCGCCACACTCTGGCGCGTGTTCAGGTCAATCCACCTAACTAGCACGTCTTTCAGACTGTGGGAGGAAACCGGAGCACCCGGAGGAAACCCACGCAGACACGGGGAGAATGTGCAAACTCCACACAGACAGTGACCCGAGGCCGGGAATCGAACCCGGGTTCCCCGCACTGTGAGGCAGCAGTGCTAACCACCAACTGACTCAAGAACAGCATCTTCCCTGCTGCCATCAGACTTTTGAATCGACCTGCCTCACCTCTCCATTTCCCGCTGCCTCGGAAAAGCACCCAGCATTTATTGCCCATCCCTCGTTGCCCTTGAGAAGGTGGTGGTGAGCTGCCATCTTGAATCGCTGCAGTCCATGTTCTGTGGGTTGACCCACAGTGCTGTTAGAGAGGTAATTCCAGGATTTTGACCCAGCGACTGTGAAGGAACGGACCCCACGCACTCTGGACATTCTCTCTTCCACCTTCTTCCGTTGGGAAAAAAAGTCTGAGGTCACGTACCAATCAACTCAAGAACAGCTTCTTCCCCGCTGCCACCAGACTTTTGAATGGACCTACCTCGCATTAAGTTGATCTTTCTCGACACCGTAGCCATGACTGTAACACTACATTCTGCACTCTCACCTTTCCTTCTCTATGAACGGCATGCTTGCTTTGTCTGTATCACGCGCAAGAAACAATACTTTAACTGTTTATTAATACGTGACAACAATAAATCAAATCAATACAACCGCAAATTGCACCGGTTCACGGGCTCCCCGGAAACCCACCCCTTTCACGGAATCCGTGGACCCTGTCCTTAAGCCTGTCCACCATCTACAATAAGAAGTTTAACAACACCAGGTTAAAGTCCAACAGGTTTATTTGGGAGCAAAAGCCACACAATCTTTCGGAGCTCTAAGCCCCTTCTTCAGGTGAGTGGAACAAGTCAGGAGTGTGATGGAATACTCCCCACTTGCCTGGAAGGGTGCAGCTTCCAGCAACACTCAAGAAACTCGACACCATCCAGGACAAAGCAGCCCGTTTGCTTGGCACCCCATCCACAAACATTCACTCCCTCCACCACTGATGCACAGTGGCAGCAGTGTGTACTATCTACAAGATGCACTGCAGCGACTCACCAAAGATCCTTAGACAGCACCTTCCAAACCCGTGACCACTTCCATCTAGAAGGACAAAAGGCTGCAGATACATGGGGAACACCACCACCTGCAAGTTTCCCCTCCGAGCCACTCACCATCCCGACTTGGAAATATATCGTCGTTCCTTCGCAGTCACTGGGTCGAAATCCTGGAATTCCCTCCCTCACGGCATTGTGGGTCAACCCACAGAACATGGACTGCAGCGATTCAAGATGGCGGCTCACCTCCACCTCCTCAAGGGGCAACTAGGGATGGGCAATAAATGCCGGCCCAGCCAGCGACGCCCTTGTCCCATGAATGAATTTTTTTAAATGTCTACGTTTCGTGTCAATGGCTGCAGTCCTGTTTTAGTTATCTGAAAAGCCTTTCACTGACATTCCATTTGCTCCTGAGGAAGGGTGGGCAAGGCAGAGGGCATTCTCTTGGGTCTGCCCAAACTTCCCATAAACAGGGTCAGAGAGCAGGCGACCCAGGGGGTTGTTCGACCCGCCTGCCTGTCCCTCAACCGTGGCTATACTCGCAGACGGGGAAAGGATAAAATTGTTTTCCGTGGTGGAGAATTTTCGAACCAGGGGACAGAAATTCAAGATAAGTTTTAAAGTTTATTTATTAGTGTCACAAGTAGGCTTACATTAACACCGCAGTGAAGTTACTGTGAAAATCCCCCAGTCGCCACATTCCAGGCGCCTGTTCAGGTAACACTGAGGGAGAATTTAGCACGGCCAATGCACCCTAACCAGCACATCTTTCGGACTGTGGGAGGAAACCGGAGCACCCAGAAGAAACCCACGCAGATACGGGGAGAACGCGCAGGCTCCGCACAGAGCCAGTAACCCAAGCCGGGAATTGAAACTGGGTCTCTGGAGTTGTAAGGCAGCAGTGCTAACTATTGTGCCACCGTGCCGCTCCAGAGGGGACTTGAGGAAGAACTTTTTTTACGCAGAGGATGGTGGGTGTCTGGAGTTCGCTGCCCGGGTTGGTGGTGGAGGCAGAGACCCTAAACCCTTTTAAAAAGTACCTGGACCTGCTCCGCGAGTGACGTAAGCTACAGGGCTGTGGGTCAGGAGCAGGGAGGTGGGATTAGAAAGAGCATACTTGGGCTGGCATGGACAAGTTGGGCTGAATGGCCTCCCTCGGTGCTGTAACTATTAATTGTTCAGTGTATGATTTATTTGGTATCGCTCTGTTGCTGGTACGCAGGGGTGGCATGGTATCGCTCTGTTGCTGGTACGCAGGGGTGGCATGGTATCACTCTGTTGCTGGTACGCAGGGGTGGCATGGGAGCACAGTGGTTTGCACTGTTGTCTCACAGCGCCAGGGATTGAGTTCAATTCTAGGCTTGGGTCACTGTCTGTGCAAAGTCTGGACGTTCTCCCCGTGTCTGCGTGGGTTTCGTCCAGGTGCTCTGGTTTCATCCGAAAGACATGCTGGTTAGGTGCATTGGCCGTGCTAAATTCTCCCTCAGTGTATCCGAACAGGGACCGGAGTGTGGCGACTAAGGGATTTTCACTGTAACTTCATTGCAGTGTTAATGTAAGCATACATGTGACACTAATAAATAAGTTTTAAACACTGTGAGCGGATGGTTAATTATGCATCTGTTAATCTTTGATTTGATTTGAATTGTTATTGTCACATGAATAAGTACACAGTGAAAAGCATTGTTTCTTGTGTGCTGTACAGACAAGTGTCAACGAACAAAGAACAAAGAAAATTACAGCACAGGAACAGGCCCTCCGGCCCTCCAAGCCTGCACCGACCATGCTGCCCGACTGAACTAAAACCCCCTACCCTTCCGGGGACCATATCCCTCTATTCCCATCTCATTCATGTACTTGTCAAGACGCCCCTTAAAAGTCACTACCGTATCCGCTTCCACTCCCTCCCCCAGCAACGAGTTCCAGGCACCCATCACTCTCTGTGTAAAAAATCTGCCTCTCGCACCTTAAACCTATGCCCCCTAGTAATTGATTCTTCCACCCTGGGAAAAAGCTTCTGACTATCCACTCTGTCCATGCCTCTCATAATCTTGTAGACTTCTATCAGGTCTCCCCTCAACCTCCGTCGCTCCAGTGAGAACAAACAAAGTTTCTCCAACCTCTCCTCATAGCTAATGCCCTCCATACCAGGCAACATCGTGGTAAATCTTTTCTGTACCCTCTCCAAAGCCTCCACATCCTTCTGGTAGCGTGGCGACCAGAATTGAACACTATATTCCAAGTGCGGCCTAACTAAGGTTCTATAAAGCTGCAACATGACTTGCCAATTTTTAAACTCAATGCCCCGGCCGATGAAGGCAAGCATGCCGTATGCCTTCTTGACCACCTTCTCCACCTGCATTGCCACTTTCAGTGACCTGTGTACCTGTACACCCAGATCCCTTTGCCTATCAATACTCCTAAGTGTTCTGCCAGTTACTGTATATTTCCTATCTGTATTAGACCTTCCAAAATGCATTACCTCACATTTGTCCGGATTAAACTCCATCCACCATCTCTCTGCCTAAGTCTCCAACTGATCTATATCCTGCGGTATCCTCTGATGGTCCTCATCGCTATCCACAAATCCACCAACCTTTGTGTCGTCCGCAAACCTACTAATCAATCCAGTTACATTTTCCTCCAAATCATTTATATATATTACAAACAGCAAAGGTCCCAGCACTGATCCCTGAGGAACGCCACTTGTCACAGCCCTCCATTCAGAAACGCACCCTTCCACTGCGACACTCAGTCTTCTTTGACCGAGCCAGTTTTGTATCCACCTTGCCAGCTCACCTCTGACCCCATGCGACTTCACCTTCTGCACCAGTCTGCCATGAGGGACCTTGTCAAGGGCCTTACTGAAGTCCATGTAGACAACAACATCCACTGCCCTACCCTCAGCAATCATCTAAGAACAAAGAACAATACAGCACAAGAACAGGCCCTTCGGCCCTCCAAGCCCGTGCCGCTCCCTGGTCCAACTAGACCATTCTTTTGTATCCCTCCATTCCCACTCCGTTCATATGGCTATATAGATAAGTCTTAAACGTTCCCAGTGTGTCCGCCTCCACCACCTTGCCTGGCAGCGCATTCCAGGCCCCCACCACCCTCTGTGTAAAATATGTCCTTCTGATATCTGTGTTAAACCTCCCCCCCTTCACCTTGAACCTATGACTCCTCGTGAACGTCACCACCGACCTGGGGAAAAGCTTCCCACCATTCACCCTATCTATGCCTTTCATAATTTTATACACCTCTATTAAGTCTCCCCTCATCCTCCGTCTTTCCAGGGAGAACAACCCCAGTTTACCCAATCTCTCCTCATAACTAAGCCCCTCCGTACCAAGCAACATCCTGGTAAACCTCCTCTGTACTCTCTCCAAAGCCTCCACGTCCTTCTGGTAGTGTGGCGACCAGAACTGGGCGCAGTATTCCAAATGCGGCCGAACCAATGTTATATACAACTGCAACATCAGACCCCAACTTTTATACTCTATGCCCCGTCCTATAAAGGCAAGCATGCCATATGCCTTCTTCACCACCTTCTCCACCTGTGACGTCACATTCAAGGATCTGTGGACTTGCACACCCAGGTCCCTCTGCGTATCTACACCCTTTATGGTTCTGCCATTTATCGTATAGCTCCTCCCGACATTATTTCTACCAAAATGCATCACTTTGCATTTATCAGGATTGAACTCCATCTGCCATTTCTTTGCCCAAATTTCCAGCCTATCTATATCCTTCTGTAGCCTCTGACAATGTTCCTCACAATCTGCAAGTCCTGCCAATTTTGTGTCATCCGCAAACTTACTGATCACCCCAGTTACACCTTCTTCCAGATCATTTATATAAATCACAAACAGCAGAGGTCCCAATACAGAGCCCTGCGCAACACCACTAGTCACAGGCCTCCAGCCGGAAAAAGACCCTTCCACTACCACCCTCTGTCTTCTGTGACCAAGCCAGTTCTCCACCCATCTAGCCACCTCCCCCTTTATCCCATGAGATCCAACCTTTTTCATCAGCCTACCATGAGGGACTTTGTCAAACGCTTTACTAAAGTCCATATAGACGACATCCACAGCCCTTCCCTCATCAACCATTCTGGTCACTTCTTCAAAAAACGCCACCAGGTTAGTGAGGCATGACCTCCCTCTCACAAAACCATGCTGACTATCGCTAATGAGTTTATTCCTTTCTAAATGCGCAGACATCCTATCTCTAAGAATCTTCTCCAACAACTTCCCCACCACGGACGTCAAGCTCACCGGCCTATAATTACCTGGGTTATCCTTCCTATCCTTCTTAAATAACGGGACCACATTAGCTATCCTCCAATCGTCTGGGACCTCAGCTGCGTCCAGTGACGAGACAAAGATTTGCGTCAGAGGCCCAGCGATTTCATCTCTCGTCTCCCTGAGCAGCCTTGGATAGATTCCATCAGGCCCTGGGGATTTGTCAGTCTTTATATTCTCTAACAAACCGAACACTTCCTCCCTTGTAATGGAGAATTTCTGCAACGGTTCAACACTCCCCTCCGAGACACTCCCAGTCAACACATCCCTCTCCTTTGTGAATACCGACGCAAAGTATTCATTTAGGATCTCCCCTACATCTTTGGGCTCCAAGCATAATTCCCCACTTTTGTCCCTGAGAGGTCCGATTTTTTTCCCTCACAACCCTTTTGTTCCTAACGTATGAATAAAATGCCTTGGGATTCTCCTTAACCCTGTCTGCCAAGGACATTTCGTGACCCCTTTTTGCCCTTCTAATTCCTCGTTTGAGTTCTTTCCTACTTTCTTTGTACTCCTCCAGAGCTCCCTCCGTTTTTAGCTGCCTGGACCTAACATGCGCCTCTCTTTTATTTTTGCCCAGTCCCTCAATTTCCCTGGTTATCCATGGTTCTCGAATCCTACCCTTCCTATCCTTTTTTACAGGCACATGCCTCCGTCACTTCCTCGAAAAACTCGATCAAGTTCGTGAGACACGATCTCCCCTTCACAAAACCATGTTGCCTCTCACTAATACGTCCACTTACTTCCAAGTGGGAATAAATCCTGTCTCGAAGAATCCTCTCCAATAATTTCCCGACCACTGATGTAAGGCTCACCGGCCTGTAATTACCCGGATTATTCTTGCGACCCTTCTTAAACAAAGGAACAACATTGGCTATTCTCCAATCCTCTGGTGACACTTTGGAGATCTGTACTGCACAAAGAACATACCTCACTGCAACATATCCACTTGGTCTAATTAGCACATTGCTGCACATAATCCGGAACCCAGACTACTTCATGTAACATTATCCGGTTAACTCTGAAATCCCTCCTGTACTTATCCAGATTTCCCTTAAATACAGCTGCCTTATCGACTCCAATGCTCCCGACAGCAACAAGTTCCACATTCCAGTAACTGGATGAGAAAGTGATCAGTTAATATTGATTTCTTTATTGGATTGATCACTGAAATGTCCATTCTCCAATCGATCGCCAATTCCACACATTGAGTCACTTTGCAACACCAGCTTAATATCACACTGCTGCAGTTCTGGGATCCGCCCAGTAGATGTCAGCACACTCAATAGAACAAAGTTAGAATCATCGAATCCGACAGTACATTCGGCCCATCGAGCCGGCACCGACAACAATCTCACCCTATCCCGGTAAAGCCACACATTTACTCTGCTAAACACCTGACACTAAGGGGCAATTTAGCACGGCCAATCTATCTACCCTACACATCTTTGGAGTCGAAGGGGCAATTTAGCATGGCCAATCCACCGAACCTGCACAACATTGGATGCTCAGGGACAATTTAGCATGAATGTGGAAAGGATTTTTCCACTTGTAGGAAAAACTAGAACCAGAGGGCACAACCCCAGGCTAAAGGGACGATCCTTTAAAACAGAGATGAGGAGGAATTTCTTCAGCCAGAGAGTGGTGAATCTGTGGAACTCTTTGCCGCAGAAGGCTGTGGAGACCGGGTCATTGAGTGTCTTTAAGACAGAGATAGATAGGTTCTTGACGAAAGGAGATCAGAGGTTATGGGGAAAAGGCAGGAGAATGGGGATGAGAAAAATATCAGACATGATTGAATGCCGGAGCAGATCCGATGGGCCGAGTGGCCTAATTCTGCTCCTATACCTTATGGTCTTATGGCCAATCCACCTAACCTGCACAGCTTTAGACACGAAGGGGCAATTTAGCATGGTCAATCCACCGAACCGATACATTTTTGGATACTAAGAGGAAATTAACATTGCCAATCCACCTAACCTCTCATCTTGGATACGAAGGGACAATTTAGCATGGCCAATCCACCTCACCTGCACATCTTTGGACACCAAGGGATAATTTAGCATGGCCAATCCACCTAACCTACACATCTTTGGACACCAAGGGATAATTTAGCATGGCCAATCCACCTAACCTGCACATCTTTGGACACCAAGGGATAATTTAGCATGGCCAATCCACCTAACCCATGCATCTTTGGAAACTAAGCGACAATTTAGCACAGCCAATCCACCTGACCTGGACATCTTTTGATATAATGGGATGGGATTTACGACCATTTAGAAAGATGCGGATTAATCCGGGATAGTCAGCATGGATTCGTGAAGGGCAAGTCATGCCTCACAAATTTGATTGAATTTTTTGAGGAGGTAACTAAGTGCGTTGATGAAGGTAGGGCAGTTGATGTCATATACATGGATTTTAGTAAGGCGTTTGATAAGGTCCCCCATGGTCGGCTTATGATGAAAGTGAGGAGGTGTGGGATAGAGGGAAAGTTGGCCAATTGGATAGGTAACTGGCTGTCTGATCGAAGACAGAGGGTGGTGGTGGATGGAAAATTTTTGGACTGGAGGCAGGTTGCTAGCGGAGTGCCACAGGGATCAGTGCTTGGTCCTCTGCTCTTTGTGATTTTTATTAATGACTTAGAGGAGGGGGCTGAAGGGTGGATCAGTAAATTTGCTGATGACACCAAGATTGGTGGAGTAGTGGATGAGGTGGAGGGCTGTTGTAGGCTGCAAAGAGACATCGTTAGGATACAAAACTGGGCTGAAAAATGGCAAATGGAGTTTAACCCTAATAAATGTGAGGTGATTCATTTTGGTAGGACTAATTTAAATGTGGATTACAGGGTCAAAGGGAGGGTTCTGAAGGCTGTGGAGGAACAGAGAGATCTTGGGGTCCATATCCACAGATCTCTAAAGGTTGCCACTCAAGTGGATAGAGCTGTGAAGAAGGCCGATAGTGTGTTAGCTTTTATTAACAGGGGGTTGGAGTTTAAGAGCCGTGGGGTTATGCTGCAACTGTACAGGACCTTGGTGAGACCACATTTGGAATATTGTGTGCAGTTCTGGTCACCTCACTATAAGAAGGATGTGGAAGCGCTGGAAAGAGTGCAGAGGAGATTTACCAGGATGCTGCCTGGTTTGGAGGATAGGTCTTATGAGGAAAGGTTGAGGGAGCTAGGGCTGTTCTCTCTGGAACGGAGGAGGCTGAGGGGAGACTTAATAGAGCTTTATAAATTGATGAAGGGGATAGATAGAGTGAACGTTCAAAGACTATTTCCTCGGGCGGATGGAGCTATTACAAGGGGGCATAACTATAGGGTTCGTAGTGGGAGATATAGGAAGGATATCAGAGGTAGGTTCTTTACGCGGAGAGTGGTTGGGGTGTGGAATGGACTGCCTGCAGTGATAGTGGAGTCAGACACTTTAGGAACATTTCAGCGGTTATTGGATAGGCACAGGGAGCACACCAGGATGATAGGGAGTGGGATAGCTTGATCTTGGTTTCAGATAAAGCTCGGCACAACATCATGGGCCGAAAGGCCTGTTCTGTGCTGTACAGTTCTATGTTCTCTGTTCTATAATGGGGTCAATTTATCATGGCAAATCCAGCTAACCTACACATCTTTGGACACTCAGGGGCAATTTAGCATGGCCAATCCACCAAACCTGCACACCTTTGGACACTGAGGGGCAATTTAGCATGGCCAATCCAACTAACCTACACATCTTTGGAAACTAAGGGACAATTTAGCACAGTCAATCCACCTATCCTGGACATCTTTTGATATAATGGGGTCAATTTATCATGGCAAATCCAGCGAACCTGCATATGTTTGGACACTCGGGAGCAATTTAGCATGGCCAATCCACCTAACCTGCATATCTTTGGACACTAAGGGACAATTTAGCACGGCCAATCCACCCAACCTGAACATCTTTGGACATTCATGGGCAAGTTAGCTTGGACAATCCACCAAACCTGCACATCTTTGGACACCATGGGGCAATTCAGCTTCGCCAATCCACCAAACCTGCACATCTTTGGAGCGTAAGGGGCAATTTAGCATGGCCAATCCACCTAACCTGCGGAACTTTGGACACAAAAGGACAATTTAGCATGGCCAATCCACCAGACTTGCACGTCTTTTGAAACCATGGGGCCAATTTAGCATGGTCAATCCACCCAACCCGCGCATCTTTGGACACTCAGGGGCAATTTAGCATAGCTAATCCACCTAACCTGCACATCTTTGGACACTAAGGGACAATTTAGCATGGCCAATCCACCTAACCTGCTCATCTTTGAACTGCAGGAGGAAACCGGAACACCCGGAGGAAAACACACAGACACGGGGAAAACATGCAGACTCCGCACAGACCGTCCCCTATACTGTGGATTGAACCCGGGTCCCTGGCACTGTGAGGCAGCAGTGCTAACAACTGACTCTGTGCCGCTCACAATGAATATACCTCACTGCAACATATCCACTTAGCCTAATTAGCACATTGCTATACATAATCCGGAACCCAGATTACTTCCTGTAACATTATCCGGTTAACTCTGAAATCCCTCCTGTACTTATCCAGATTTCCCTTAAATACAGCTGCCTTATCGACTCCAATGCTCCCGACAGCAACAAGTTCCACATTCCAGTAACTGGATGAGAAAGTGATCAGTTAATATTGATTTCTTTATTGGATTGATCACTGAAATGTCCATTCTCCAATCGATCGCCAATTCCACACATTGAATCACTTTGCAACACCAGCTTAATATCACACTGCTGCAGTTCTGGGATCCGGCCAGTAGATGTCAGCACACTCTGTAGAACAAAGTTAGAATCATCGAATCCGACAGTACATTCGGCCCATCGAGCCGGCACCGACAGCAAGCTCACCCTATCCCCGTAAATCCACACATAATTAGAACCAGCGGTATAGTTGACCTGAAAATGAGAAAAAGCAAATCATAGAATCTTACACTGCACAAGGAGGCCATTCGGCCCATCACAGCCTTTTATCTTGCACTCTGATTCCTTCAGGCATTTCACCACCTCATCTCTCACTTTTTCTCGATCGTGGACATTTCATTTTTTTTTCTTCTTCCCATCCACATTCCTTCTTTTTCTTGTCAAAATATGAAACCTATTACATATCTAACCTCATTCAGATGAAGGAGAACGAGGGCACCGTGGTAATCCCCCTGACACTGAGGGGCAATTTAGCATGGCCAATCCATCCAACCTACAGATCTTTGGACACTAATACACAATGTAACATGGCCAATCCACCAAATCTACGCACATTTGGACTCCAAGAGGCAATTTAGCATGGCCAAACCACTGAACTAAACATCTCTGGACAATATGGGACAATTTAGCATGGCCAATCCACCTAACCCGCACATCTTTGGACACAAAGGGACAATTTAGCATGGTCAATCCACCTAACCTGCACATCTTTGGATGCTAAGGGGCAATTTATCATGGTCAATCCACCTAACCTTCGCATCTTTGTACACAAAGGGACAATTTATCATGGTCAATCCACTACCCTACACACCTTTGGACACTCAGGGCCCAATTTTACCATTGTGTGGTAAACGTGGTAAAGTCAGGTGTGAGGCCATTAACGCGATCCGCGCCCACGTCCGCGCAGATGGCCACTTTACCGAAGCCCGGGAATGGCCGCAATCCGATTCGCGCCCAAAACAGGCGCAACGGCGATGGAAATGCATTTGCATGCATTTAAATTGAATGAATGAACTGCCCGCCCAATTTTATCAGCATCTCCCCCCTTTACCACCATGTTCGCCGATCCGGAACCGTGCCGTAATGGACCTGCTGAATAAAAGTCTGTTTCGGGCGCTCCAGCTTCTGAAGACGTGAGTTCAGAGCTTCCAACGGCTCTCTGACTCAGATCAGTGGTGGGGGGGGCGGGGGGAGGGGGGAGGGGGAGGCGGGTCAGATCATTCTCTGGCTGGGTGAGGGGGAGGGAGGAGGGAGGAGGGAGGCGGTTCAGATGTACCTCGGGGGGAGGGGGGAAAGGGGGGGAGGGGAGGGGAGTGAGGCCAGATCATTCTCTGAGGGGGGGGAGGAGGGGTGGGGGTGTGAGGCCAGATCATTTCCTGGGAAGGTGGGGCGGGGGGGAGGGGTCGTGAGGCCAGATCATTTTCTCGGGGGGATGGGGGAGTGAGGTCAGATCATTCCCTGGGAGGGTGGGGGCAGTGGGGGGCGGGGAGGGGGGGGTTGTGGGGCCAGGTCATTTTCTCGGGGGGATGGGGGAGTGAGGCCAGATCATTCTCGGAGGGGGAGGGGGGAGTGAGGTCAGATCATTCCCTGGGAGGGTGGGAGCAGTGGGGGGCGGGGAGGGGGGGGTTGTGGGGCCAGGTCATTTTCTCGGGGGGATGGGGGAGTGAGGCCAGATCATTCTCGGAGGGGGGGGGGGTCCAGACCATTCTCTGGGAGGGTGGGGGTGAGGGGGGGGTGGGGTGGGGGGCTAGTGAGGCCAGATCATTATCTCTGGTGGGGGGGGGGGCGTGGGGGAGGGAGGCCAGATCATTCTCTGGGGGGGAGGGGGGAGCAAGGCCAGATCATTCTCTGGAGGATGGGGGGAGGTGGTGGGGGAGAGTGGCCAAACCATTCTCTGTGGAGGGGGGGGTTAGTGCGGCCAGTTCATTCTCTGGGGGGGGGGGGGGGGGGGGGGGCGGAAGAGGCGGTGGGGGAGGGAGGCCAGACCATTCTCTGGGGGGGTTGGGGGGGTGGGGAGTGAGGCCAGATCATCCTCTGGTTTGGAGGGGTGGAGGGGGGAGGGAGGCGATGTATCTCTGGTGGGGGGTGGGGATGCCTGATCGCTCACTGGTTGGGGGTGGGGGGAGGCCAGATGGATCTCTGATGAGGGGGGGTTGGGGCTGAGGGGTCCGCTGCCACTCTGCGGGCGATCGGTGGGGGGGAAGGGGGCAGGGGGTTGCGATTGGTCTGGGTAACGGGGGGTGTGGGTGGATAAGGGGGACAGTGATGTGTGTGTGTGCACCATCGCTCCTGCTTTTCGCTCCCGAGCCGCTTTCTCTGCCTTCTGCGGCCTGGGAGCGGTCTGACACGGGAGCGCTTTTTCAATTGTTTTTCTAACTGCGCCTGCGCAGTTCGGAGCTCCGATCGTTTCGGGCGCGCTAAGCCCCGCCCACAGCGCGATTCAGACCTGCGATTTTGTTTCCAGGCGGAGTGCGTATGGGGGCGCCTAAGAGCAGGTTCACAAGTCGGATCAGAATTGCCCCCAGATTCAGCACTGAGAATGAAAATGGTAAAACCGGGCCCTTTACATTGGCAAATCCACCTAACCTGTTGCCTTGTGGATCCAGAACTGGCTTGCCTGCAGAAGGCAGAGCGTGGTTGTAGACGCGTCTTTTTCTGAATGGACGTCGGTCACCAGTGGTGTGCCCCAGGGATCTGTTCTGGGACCCTTGCTGTTTGTCATTTTCATAAATGACCTGGATGAGGAAGTGGAGGGATGGGTTGGTAAGTTTGCCGACGACATGAAGGTTGGTGGGGTTGTGGATAGTCTGGAGGGATGTCAGAAGCTGCAGCGTGACATAGATAGGATGCAAGACTGGGCAGAGAAGTGGCAGATGGACTTCAACCCGGATAAATGTGTTTTGGTCCATTTTGGCAGGTCAAATGGGATGGAGTATAATATCAAGGGTAAGACTCTTAGCAGTGTAGAGGATCAGAAGGACCTTGGGTTCTGGGTCCATAGGACTCTTAAATCGGCCTCGCAGGTAGAGGAGGTGGTTAAGAAGGCGTATGGTGTGCTGGCCTTCATCAATCAAGGGATTGAGTTTAGGAGTCCGGGGATAATGATGCAGCTATATAAGACCCTCGTCAGACCCCACTTGGAGTACTGTGCTCAGTTCTGGTCGCCTCCTTACAGGAGGGATGTGGAAATGATTGAAAGGGTGCAGAGGAGATTTACAAGGATGTTGCCTGGATTGGTTGGCATGCCTTATGAGGATAGGCTGAGGGAGCTCGGTCTTTTCTCCTTGGAGAGACGAAGGGTGAGAGGAGACCTGATAGAGGTGTACAAAATGTTGAGAGGTATAGAAATCAAGGAAACCCTACAGTGCAGAAGGAGGCCATTCGGCCCATCGAGTCTGCACCAACCACAATCCCACCCAGGCCCTACCCCCATATCCCTACACATTTATCCACTAATCTCTCTAACCTACACATCTCAGGACACTAAGGAACAATTTTAGCACGGCCAATCAACCGCATCTGCGCATCTTTGGCCTGTGGGAGGAAACCGGAGCACCCGGAGGAAACCCACGCAGACACGAGGAGAATGTGCAAACTCCACACAGACAGTGACCCAAGCCGGGAATCGAACCCAGGTCCCTGGAGCTGCGAAGCAGTAGTGCTAACCACTGTGCTACCGTGCCGGTGGACTCTCGGATGCTTTTTCCCAGGGCTGAAATGGCTGCTCCGAGAGGACACAGGTTTAAGGTGCTGGGGAGTAGGTACAGGGGAAATGTTCGGGGTAAGTTTTTCACACAGAGGGTGGTGGGTGAGTGGAATCGGCTGCCGTCAGTGGTGGTGGAGGCAAACTCAATAGGGTCTTTGAAGAGACTTCTGGATGAGTACATGGGACTTAATAGGGTTGAGGGTTATAGGTAAGCCTATATATAGGCCTAGGTAGGTAGGGACATGACCGGTGCAACTTGTGGGCCAAAGGGCCTGTTTGTGCTGTATTTTTTCTATGGTCTGTGTTCTATGTACACATCTTTGGACACTAAGGGGCAATTTAGCATGGCCAATCCACCTAACCTGCTCATCTTTGGACACGAAGGGGCAAGTTTGCAGGGCCAATACTCCTAACCTGCACATCTTTGAACTGCAGGAGGAAACCAGAACACCCAGAGGAAACCCACGCAGACACGGGGAAAACATGCAGACTCCACACAGACCGTCCCCTATACTGGGGCTTGAACCCGGGTCCCTGGCGCTGTGAGGCAGCAGTGCTAGCAACTGTGACTCTGTGCCGCTCACGATGAACATTCCTCACTGCAACATATCCACTTAGCCTAATTAGCACATTGCTGCACATAATCCGGAACCCAGACTACTTCATGTAACATTATCCGGTTAACTCTGAAATCCCTCCTGTACTTATCCAGATTTCCCTTAAATACAGCTGCCTTATCGACTCCAATGCTCCCGACAGCAACAAGTTCCACATTCCAGTAACTGGATGAGAAAGTGATCAGTTAATATTGATTTCTTTATTGGATTGATCACTGAAATGTCCATTCTCCAATCGATCGCCAATTCCACACATTGAGTCACTTTGCAACACCAGCTTAATATCACACTGCTGCAGTTCTGGGATCCGCCCAGTAGATGTCAGCACACTCTGTAGAATGAAGTTAGAATCATCGAATCCGACAGTACATTCGGTCCATCGAGCCGGCACCGACAGCAAGCTCACCCTATCCCCGTCAATCCACACATTTACTCTGTTAATCCCCCTGACACTAAGGGGCAATTTAGCACGGCCAAACCACCTAACCAGCACAGCTTTGGACACGAAAGGCAATTTAGCACGGAAAATCCACCTAACCTGCACATCTTTGGACATTAAGCGGCAATTATGCATGGCCAATCCACCTAACAGACACATCTTTGGACACCAAGGGGCAATTTAGCATAGAACATAAAAAATATAGAACAGTACAGCACAGTACAGGCCCTTCGGCCCACGAACCTTTTCCGAAACCAAGATCAAGCTATCCCACTCCCTATCATCCTGGTGTGCTCCCTGTGCCTATCCAATAACCGCTTGAAAATTCCTGAAGTGTCCGACTCCACTATCACTGCAGGCAGTCCATTCCACACCCCAACCACTCTCTGAGTAAAGAACCTACCTCGTACATCCCTCCTATATCTTCCACCATGAACCTTATAGTTATGCCCCCTATTAACAGCTACATCCACCCGAGGAAATAGTCTCTGAACGTCCACTCTATCTATCCCCCTCATCATCTTATAAACCTCTATTAAGTCGCCTCTCAGCCTCCTCCGCTCTAAAGAGAAAAGCCCTAGCTCCCTCAACCTTTCCTCATAGGACCTACCCTCCAAACCAGGCAGCATCCTGGTAAATCTCCTTTGCACTCTTTCCAATGCTTCCACATCCTTCTTATAGTGAGGTGACCAGAACTGCACACAATATTCCAAATGTGGTCTCACTAATGTCCTGTACAGTTGCAGCATAACCCCACGGCTCTTCAACTCAATCCCCTTGTTAATAAACGCTAACACACTATAGGCCTTCTTCACGGCTCTATCCACTTGAGTGGCGACCTTCAGAGATCTGTGGATATGAACCCCAAGATCTCTCTGTTCCTCCACATTCTTCAGAACCCTACCTTTGACCCTGTAATCTGCATTCAAATTTGTCCTACTAAAATGAATCACCTCGCACTTATCAGGGTTAAACTCCATCTGCCATTTTTCGGCCCAGCTCTGCATCCTTTCAATGTCTCTTTGCAGCCTACAACAGCCCTCCACCTCATCCACTGCTCCACCAATCTTGGTGTCATCTGCAAATTTACTGATCCACCCTTCAGCCCCTTCCTCCAAGTCATTTATAAAAATCACAAATAGCAGAGGACCCAGCACTGATCCTTGTGGTACACCGCAGGTAACTGGTCTCCAGTCTGAAAATTTTCATCCACCACCACCCTCTGTCTTCTATGAGATAGCCAGTTACTTATCCAATCAGCCAAATTTCCCTCTATCCCACACCTCCTTACTTTCTTCATGAGCCGACCATGGGGAACCTTATCAAACACCTTACTAAAATCCATGTATATGACATCAACTGCTCTACCTTCATCGACACACTTAGTTACCTCCTCAAAAAATTCAATCAAATTTGTGAGGCAAGACTTACCCTTCACGAATCCATGTTGACTATCCTGGATTAAGCTGCATCTTTCTAAATGGTCATAAATCCTATCCCTCAGGACCTTTTCCATTAACTTGCCGACCACCAAAGTAAGACTAACCGGCCTATAATTACCAGGGTCATTCCTATTTCCTTTCTTGAACAGAGGAACAACATTCGCCACTCTCCAGTCCTCTGGCATTATCCCCGTGGACAGTGAGGACCCAAAGATCAAAGCCAAAGGCTCTGCAATCTCATCCCTTGCCTCCCAAAGAATCCTAGGATATATTTCATCAGGCCCAGGGGACTTATCGACCTTCAGGTTTTTCAAAATTCTTCCCTCAAAACATCCGCCTCCTCCACCCTATTAGCCTGTATCACACTCTCATCTTCAAAAACATGGCCCCTCTCCTTGGTGAAGACTGAAGAAAAGTATTCATTCATCACCTCGCCTATCTCTACTGACTCCATACACAAGTTCACACTACTGTCCTTGACCGACCCTAACCTCACCCTGGTCATTCTTTTATTCCTCACATAAGAGTAAAAGGCCTTGGGGTTTTCCTTGATCCGACCCGCCAAGCACTTCTCATGTCCCCTCCTAGCTCTCCTAAGCCCCTTTTTCAGCTCATTCCTTGCTAACTTGTAACCCTCAATGAACCCAACTGAACCTTGTTTCCTCATCCTTACATACGCTTCCTTCTTCCTCTTGACGAGACATTCCACCTCTTTTGTGAACCGTGGCCAATCCATCTAACCTACACATCTTTGGATATTAAGGAGCAATTTAGCACGGATAATCCACTTAACATACAGATACTTGGACTCTAAGGGGCAATTTAGCATGGCCAATTCAACTAACCTGCACATCTTTTGACACCATGACGCAATTTCGCAAGGCCAATCCACCTAACCCGCACATCCTTGTACTCTAACAAGCAATTTAGCATGGCCAATCCACCTAACCTGCACATCTTTGGACACTAAGGGCCAAGTTTGCAGGGCCAATACACCTAACCCGCACAAAGCCAGAGTGAAGGTGGTGGAGGGAGTGAGGCCAGATCATTCTCTGGTTTGGAGGGGGGGAGGAGGAAGGCGATGTATTTCTGGTGGGGGAGTGGGGATGCCCGGTCGCTCACTGGTTGGGGGTGGGGGGAGGCCAGATGGATCTCTGATGCGGGGAGGGGGGGGGGGGGGGGGGCTGAGGGGTCCGCTGCCACTCTGCGGGCGATCGGTGTGGGGGGAAGGGGGCAGGGGGTTGCGATTGGTCTGGGTAACGGGGGGAGTGGGTGGATAAGGGGGACAGTGATGTGTGTGTGTGCACCATCACTCCTGCTTTTCGCTCCCGAGCCGCTTTCTCTGCTTTCTGCGGCCCGGGAACGATCTGACACGGGAGCGCTTTTTCAAATTTTCTTCAAACTGCGCACGCGCAGTTCAGAGTTCCGATCATTTCGGGCACGAAAAGCCCCGCCCACAGCGCGATTCAGACCTGCGATTTTGTTTCCAGGCGGAGTGCGTATGGGGGCGCCTGAGAGCAGGTTCACAAGTCGGATCAGAATTGCCTCCAGATTCAGCACTGAGAATGAAAATGGTAAAATCGGGCCCTAAGGGTCAATTTACGTTGGCAAATCCACCTAACCTGCACATCTTTGGACACTAAGGGACAATTTAGCATGGCCAATCCACCTAACCTGCACATCTTTGGACACTAAGGGGCAATTTAGCACGGCCAATCCACCTAACCTGCACATCTTTGGACACTAAGGGGCAATTTAGCATGGCCAATCCCCCTAACCTGCACATCTTTGAACTGCAGGAGGAAACCGGAGCACCCGGGGGAAAACCATGCAGACACGGGGAGAACGTGCAGACTCCACACAGACCGTCCCCTATACTGGGGATTGAACCCAGGTCCCTGGCGCTGTGAGGCAGCAGTGCTAACCCACTGTGTCACTGTGCCGCTCACAATGAACATACCTCACTGCAACATATCCACTTAGCCTAATTCGCACATTGCTGCACATGATCCGGAACCCAGACTACTTCATGTAACATTATCCGGTTAACTCTGAAATCCCTCCTATACTTATCCAGATTTCCCTTAAATACAGCTGCCTTATCGACTCCAATGCTCCCGACAGCAACAAGTTCCACATTCCACATGAGGAAGTGGAGGGATGGGTTGGTAAGTTTGCCGACGACACGAAGGTTGGTGGGGTTGTGGATAGTCTGGAGGGATGTCAGAAGTTACAGAGGGACATAGATAGGATGCAAGACTGGGCGGAGAAGTGGCAGATGGACTTCAACCCAGATAAATGCATAGTCGTCCATTTTGGCAGGTCAAATGGGATGAAGGAGTACAATATAAAGGGAAAGACTCTTAGTACTGTAGAGGATCAGAAGGACCTTGGGGTCCGGCTCCATAGGACTCTAAAATCGGCCCCGCAGGTGGAGGAGGTGGTTAAGAAGGCGTATGGTGTGCTGGCCTTTATCAATCGAGGGATTGAGTTTAGGAGTCCGGGGATAATGATGCAGCTATATAAGACCCTCGTCAGACCCCACTTGGAGTACTGTGCTCAGTTCTGGTCGCCTCATTACAGGAAGGATGTGGAAAAGATTGAAAGGGTGCAGAGGCGATTTACAAGGATGTTGCCTGGATTGAGTGGCATGCCTTATGAGGATAGGCTGAGGGAGCTCGGTCTTTTCTCCTTGGAGAGACGTAGGATGAGAGGAGACCTAATAGAGGTATATAAGATGTTGAGAGGCATAGATCGGGTGGACTCTCAGAGGCTTTTTCCCAGGGTGGAAATGGCTGCTATGAGAGGACACAGGTTTAAGGTGCTGGGGGGTAGGTACAGGGGAAATGTTAGGGGGAAGTTTTTCACACAGAGGGTGGTGGGCGAGTGGAATCGGCTGCCGTCAGTGGTTGTGGAGGCAAACTCAATAGGGTCTTTTAAGAGACTCCTGGATGAGTACATGGGACTTAATAGGATGGAGGGTTATAGATAGGCCTAAAAGGGAGGGATATGTTCGGCACAACTTGTGGGGCCGAAGGGCCTGTTTTGTGCTGTAGTTTTCTATGTTTCTATGTTTCAGTAACTGGATGAGAAAGTGATAAGTTAATATTGATTTCTTTATTGGATTGATCACTGAAATGTCCATTCTCCAATCGATCGCCAATTCCGCACATTGAGTCACTTTGCAACACCAGCTTAATATCACACTGCTGCAGTTCTGGGATCCAGCCAGTAGATGTCAGCACACTCTGTAGAATGAAGTTAGAATCATCGAATCCGACAGTACATTCGGCCCATCGAGCCGGCACCAACAGCAAGCTCACCCTATCCCCGTAAATCCACGCATTTACCCTGCTAATCCCCCAACACTAAGGGGCAATTTAGCACGGCCAAACCACCTAACCTGCATATCCTTGGTACTATGGGGCAATTTCGTATGGCCAATCCATGTAACCCACACAACTTTGGACACTAAGTGACAATTTTGCATGGCCAATCCAATGAACCTGCACATGTTTGAGCACTAAGGGATAATTTTAAATGGCCAATCCATCTAACATACACATGTCTAGATTCTAAGGGGCAATTTAGCATGGCCAATCCACCTAACCTGCAGATCTTTGGATACTCAGGGAGAATTTTGCATGGCCAATCCACCTAACCTGCACATCTTTGGATACTCAGGGAGAATTTAGCATGGTCAATCCACCTTACCAACACATCTTGGACACAAAGGAACAATTTAACTTAGAAATCATAGAAACCCTACAGTGCAGAAGGAGGCCATTCGGCCCATCGAGTCTGCACCGTCCACAATCCCACCCAGGCCCTACCCCCACATATTTTACCCGCTAATCCCTCGAACCTACACATCCCAGGATTCTAAGGGGCAATTTTTTAACCTGGCCAATCAACCTAACCTGCACATCTTTGGACTGTGGGAGGAAACCGGAGCACCCGGAGGAAACCCACGCAGACACGAGGAGAATGTGCAAACTCCACACAGACAGTGACCCGAGCCGGGAATCGAACCCGGGACCCTGGAGCTGTGAAGCAGCAGTGCTAACCACTGTGCTACCGTGCCGCCCCAACTTGGCCAATCCACCACACCTATACATCTTTGGACATCAGGGTGCAATTTAGCATGGCCAATCCAGCTGACCAGCACACCTTTGGACACTAAGGGACAATTTAGCATGGCCAATCCACGTAACCTGCACATCTTTGGACACTAAGGGACAATTTAGCATTGCCAATCCACCTAACCTGCACATCTTTGGACACTAAAGGGCAATTTAGCATGGTCAATCCACCTAACCTGCACATCTTTGGACACTAAGGGGCAATTTAGCATGGCCAATCCCCCTAACCTACACATCTTTGGACACTAAAGGGCAATTTAGCATGGCCAATCCACCTAACGTTCACATCTTTGGACACTAAGGGGCAATTTAGCATGGCCAATCCACCTAACCTACACATCTTTGGACACTAAGGGGCAATTTAGCATGGCCAATCCACCTAACCTGCACATCTTTGGACACTAAGGGGCAATTTAGCATGGCCAATCCACCTAACCCGCCTGGGTAAAATGCTCTTTCAGAGAGTGGGTGCAGAGTCAATGGGCCGAATGGCCTCCTTCTGCACTGTAGGGATTTTGTGGCTTCTCTCTCATCTCTGTCTTTTGTTTGGCTGCCATCGAATCCACAATATCTGATTAATTCGATAAATTACTGTTGCTTTCAGCCAGAACGAAACAATTTGTATCAACCTATTGAATAAAATACAGTCGAGGGAATTTTGTCACCTCCTGGTCTGTCCAAGCATTAGCCCAATGTGCTTGGTCTGAAAGGGGGAGGACCTGGACTTTTAACCCAGAGGCACAGGCTAACAGCTTGGGTCCTGTGTTCAAATACCACTGCGGTGTCTGGTGGAATTTCAATTCTATTAATTAATAAATCAATAATGGGATGTTGTCTCAGTAATTGCAGCCTTCAGACTGTCATCCATTGCTGTTTGCAAACAAACCATCTCGTTCACCAGTGGAATTTAGAGAAGGAAATCGAAACATAGAAACTAGAAGCAGGAGTAGGCCATTCAGCCCTTCGAGCCTGCTCCATCACTGTGGGGCAGCATGGTGGCACAGTGGGTTAGCACTGCTGCCTCACAGCGCCAGGGACCCGTGTTCGATTCGCGCCTTGGGTCACTGTCTGTGCAGAGTCTGCACGTTCCCCCAGGTGCTCAGGTTTCCTCCGACAGTCCGAAACACGGGCTGGTTAAGTGCTAAATTCTCCCTCAGTGTTACCCGAACAGGCGCCGGAGTGTGGCGACTAGGGGATTTTCACAGTAACTTCATTGCAAATGTTAATGTAAGCCCACCCTGTGACACCAACAAATAAACTTTAAACCAATCATTATGATCATGGGTGATCATCAAATTCAACATCTGTACCCGTCCCCCCCGCCCTCCCCTATATCCCTTGAACCAAGACCGTAAGAAACTACAAAGGGTTGTGAACGAAACCCAGTCCATCACGTAAACCAGCCTCCCATCCATTGACTCTGTCTACACTTCCCTTTGCCTCGGAAAAGCAACCAGCATAACCAAGGACCCCATGCACCCCAGACATTCTCTCTTCCACCTTCTTCCTTCGGGAAAAAGATACAAAAGTCTGAGGTCACGTACCGACCGACTCAAGAACAGCTTCTTCCCTGCTGCTGTCAGACTTTTGAATGGGCCTACCTTATATTAAGCTGATCTTTCTCTACACCCTAGCTATGACTAACACTACATTCTGCACTCTCCCATTTCCTTCTCTATGAATATCTGTATTGCGCGCAAGAAACAATACTTTTCACTGTATACTAATACATGTGACAATAATAAATCAAATCAAATCAAAAGCTGTATCTAATTTCTTCTTGAAATCACACAACGTTTTGGTCCCAACTACTTTCTGTGGGAGTGAAGTCCATCACACAAACCAGCCCAGTCCATCACACAAACCAGCCCAGTCCCTCACACAAAGCAGCCCAGTCCCTCACACCAACCAGCCCAGTCCCTCACACAAACCAGCCCAGTCCATCACACAAACCAGCCCAGTCCCTCACACAAAGCAGCCCAGTCCATCACACCAACCAGCCCAGTCCATCACACAAACCAGCCCAGTCCATCACACAAACCAGCCCAGTCCATCACACAAACCAGCCCAGTCCCTCACACCAACCAGCCCAGTCCATCACACAAACCAGCCCAGTCCATCACACAAACCAGCCCAGTCCATCACACAAACCAGCCCAGTCCATCACACAAACCAGCCCAGTCCATCACACAAACCAGCCCAGTCCCTCACACCAACCAGCCCAGTCCATCACACAAACCAGCCCAGTCCCTCACACAAACCAGCCCAGTCCCTCACACCAAACAGCCCAGTCCATCACACAAACCAGCCCAGTCCGTCACACAAACCAGCCCAGTCCATCACACAAACCAGCCCAGTCCCTCACACCAACCAGCCCAGTCCGTCACACCAACCAGCCCAGTCCGTCACACAAACCAGCCCAGTCCGTCACACAAACCAGCCCAGTCCCTCACACCAACCAGCCCAGTCCGTCACACAAACCAGCCCAGTCCATCACACAAACCAGCCCAGTCCCTCACACCAACCAGCCCAGTCCGTCACACCAACCAGCCCAGTCCGTCACACAAACCAGCCCAGTCCGTCACACAAACCAGCCCAGTCCCTCACACCAACCAGCCCAGTCCGTCACACAAACCAGCCCAGTCCATCACACAAACCAGCCCAGTCCCTCACACCAACCAGCCCAGTCCGTCACACAAACCAGCCCAGCCCATCACACAAAGCAGCCCAGTCCCTCACACCAACCAGCCCAGTCCATCACACAAACCAGCCCAGTCCATCACACAAACCAGCCCAGTCCATCACACAAACCAGCCCAGTCCCTCACACAAAGCAGCCCAGCATAATTAAGGACCGCACGCACCCCAGACGTATTCTCTTACAGGGAAAAGTATTGTTTCTTGCGCACTATACAGCCAAAACATACCGTTCATAGAGAAGGAAACAAGAGGGTGCAGAACGTAATGTTACAGTCATTGCTAGGGTATAGAGAAAGATCAACTTGATATGAGATAGGTCAAAAGATATAAAAAGTGTCCAGAGGGACAATTTTTTCACACAGAGGGTGATGAGTGTCTGGAACAAGCTGCCAGAGGTAGTAGTAGAGGCGGGTACAGTTTTATCTTTTAAAAAGTGTTTAGACAATTACATGGGTAAGATGGGTATAGAGGGATATGGGGCAAATGCGGGCAACTGGGACTAGCTTAGGGGTTTTTAAAAAAGGCAGCATGGACAAGTTGGGCCGAAGGGCCTGTTTCCATGCTGTAATCCTCTATGACTCTATGAGGTCCATTCAAGAGTCTGACGGCAGCAGGGAAGAAGCTGTTCTTGAGTCGGTCGGTACGTGACCTCAGACTTTTGTATCTTTTTCCCGACAGAGGAAGGTGGAAAAGAGAATGTCCGGGGTGCGTGGGGTCCTTGATTATGCTGGCTGCTTTTCCCGAGGCAGCGGGAAGTGTAGACAGAGTCAATGGATGGGAGGCTGGTTTGCGTGATGGATTGGGCTACATTCATGACCTTTTGTAGTTCCTTGCGGCCTTCGGCAGAGCAGGAGCCCCATACCAAGCTGTGATACATCCAGAAAGAATGCTTTCTCTGGTGCATCTGTAAAAGTTGGAGAGAGTCATAGCGGACATGCCAAATTTCCTTAGCCTCCTGAGAAAGTAGAGACGTTGGTGGGATTTCTTAACTATAACGTCGGCGTGGGGGGGACCAGGACAGGTTGTTGGTGATCTGGATACCTAAGAGTTTGAAGCTTTCAACCATTTCTACTAATTTGAACTAATTTTCTCTCTCTCTCTGGTGGGAACCGTTTTCGAACAAAGACAGTCCTTACCCACGTGCAGTACTTTACTCCTGATTCTTCCAAGCTCCACTTTAAATGACTAACCAATTCCTTTCCAGCCAAGTCCTCACACATTCCTGCACAGTTGCTGTATAAAGTGCTGGTGAGGCCACACCTGGAGTACTGTGTACAGTTTTGGTCTCCTTACTTGAGAAAGAATATACTGGCACTGGAGGGGGTGCAGAGGAGATTCACTGGGTTGATTCCGGAGTTGAGAAGGTTGGCTTATGAGGGGAGACTGAGTAGACTGGGACTATACTCATTGGAATTCAGAAGAATGAGGGGGGAGTTCAGAGAAACATATAAGATAATGAAGGGAATAGATTAGATAGAAGCAGGAAGGTTGTTTCCACTGGCGGGTGAAACTAGAACTAGGGGCCATGGCCTCAAAATAAGGGGAAGCAGATTTAGGACTGAGTTGAGGAGGAACTTCTTCACACAAAGGGTTGTGAATCTGTGGAATTCCCTGCCCAATGAAGCAGTTGAGGCTACCTCACTGAATGTTTTTAAGGCAAGGATGGATAGATTTTTGAACAGTAAAGGAATTAAGGGTTATGGTGAGCGGGCGGGTAAGTGGAGCTGAGTCCACAAAAAGATCAGCCATGATCTTGTTGAATGGCGGAGCAGGCTCGAGGGGCCAGATGGCCTACTCCTGCTCCTAGTTCTTATGTTCTGATGTTCACTCAGTTTGAGAGTAATTATTTTAGCTCTGGCAATCCTGATTCCACTGGTTTCGCCAGTGAGACGCAAAAGCCCAGTCTGCAGGTACAACAGGTGATCAAGAAGGCAAATGGGATGTTGGCCTATATCGCGAGGGGGATAGAATATAAAAGCAGGGATGTCTTGATGCACCTGTACAGGGCATTGGTGAGGCCGCAGCTGGAATACTGTGTGCAGTTTTGGTCCCCTTATATGAGGAAGGATATATTGGCATTGGAGGGAGTGCAGAGAAGGTTCACCAGGTTGATACCGGAGATGAGGGGTTTGGATTATGAGGAGAGGCTGAGGAGATTGGGTTTGTACTCGTTGGAGTTTAGAAGGATGAGGGGGGATCTTATGGAGACTTATAAGATAATGCGGGGGCTGGATAGGTTGGAGGCGGAGAGATTCTTTCCACTTAGTAAGGAAGTTAAAACTAGAGGACACAGCCTCAAAATAAAGGGGGGTCGGTTTAAGACAGAGTTGAGGAGGAACTTCTTCTCCCAGAGGGTGGTGAATCTCTGGAATTCTCTGCCCACTGAGGTGGTGGAGGCTACCTCGCTGAATATGTTTAAAGCGCGGATGGATGGATTCCTGAGCGGTAAGGGAATTAAGGGTTATGGGGATCAGGCGGGTAAGTGGTACTGATCCACGTCAGATCAGCCATGATCTTATTGAATGGCGGGGCAGGCTCGAGGGGCTAGATGGCCTACTCCTGCTCCTATTTCTTATCATAGAAGTCATAGAAATCATTGAAACCCTACAGTGCAGAAGGAGGCCATTCGGCCCATCGAGTCTGCACCGACCACAATCCCACCCAGGCCCTACCCCCACACATTTACCCGCTAATCCCTCTAACCTACGCATCTCAGGACTCTAAGGGACAATTTTTAACCTGGCCAATCAACCTAACCCGCACATCTTTGGACTGTGGGAGGAAACCGGAGCACCCGGAGGAAACCCACGCAGACATGAGGAGAATGTGCAAACTCCACACAGACAGTGACCCGAGCCGGGAATCGAACCCGGGACCCTGGAGCTGTGAAGCAGCAGTGCTAACCACTGTGCTACCGTGCCGTGTTTCTGGTTCTGGCTTTTAACACAATTCTCAGCCCTGTCCACGCTGGTTCCTTCAGTGACTAACTAAGTTCAATATTGAGTTGCCATGGCAAACCCCCAACCTAACCTGTGCCAAATATCCATCATAGAATCCCTACAGTACAGAAGGAGGCCATTCAGCCCATCGAGTCCACACCAACCACAATCCTATCTGGGCCCTATCCCCACAATTTCCATATATTTACCCGAGCTAATGCCCTGACACTAAGGGGCAATTTAGCAAGGCCAATCCACCTAACCCGCACATTTTTAGACACTAAGGGGCAATTTAGCATGGCCAATCCACCTAACCTGCACATCTTTGGACACTAAGGGGCAATTTAGCATGGCCAATCCACCTAACCCGCACATCTTTGGACACTAAAGGGCAATTTAGCATGGCCAATCCACCTAACCCGCACATTTTTAGACACTAAGGGGCAATTTAGCATGGCCAATCCACCTAACCCGCACATCTTTGGACTCTAAAGGGCAATTTAGCATGGCCAATCCACCTAACCTGCACATCTTTGGACACTAAAGGGCAATTTAGCATGGCCAATCCACCTAACCATCAGATCTTTGGACACTAAAGGGCAATTTAGCATGGCCAATCCCCCTAACCTACACATCTTTAGAGTGTGGGAGGAAACCGGAGCACCCAGAGGAAACCCACGCAGACACGGGGAGAACATGCAGACTCCGACTTGTGACACTAAGAAATAAACTTTAAACTTTAAGAATGCGTGAACTGTGTCCTCATTTTTGGTGCTCTCTCGCTATCGAATGCAATTGTCCACCTAAGAAACTGCATTGTGGCTTATTATTTTTTCTGAAGCCCTGTTTGCAGATCGGTGGAAAATTGGGCGGAGAAATGGCAGATTTTAATCTGGTCAAATGCGAGGTGATGCATTTTGGTCGATCCAATTCAGGTGGGAGCTATAAAATAAATGGCAGAACGATCAGGAGCATCGAAACACAGAGAGATCTGGGAGTGCAGGTCTATCGATCCTTAAAAGTGGCAGCACAGGTGGAAAAGGTGGTGACGAAAGCATATGGAATGCTTGTCTTCATTGGACGGGGCATCGAGTGTAAAAGTTAGTAAATTATGTTACAGTTGTGTAAAACGTTGGTTAGGCCACATTTGGAATACTGTGTCCAGTTCAGGTCACCACACGACCAGAAGGACGTGAAGGCTTTGGAGGGAGCACAGAAAAGTAGACAGCACGGTGGCACAGTGGTTAGCGCTGCTGCCTCACAGCGCCAGGGACCCGGGTTCGATTCCCGGCTTGGGTCACTGTCTGTGTGGAGTCTGCACGTTCTCCCTGTGTCTGCGTGTCATGGATGGATGGATGGATGGATGGACAATCCACCTAACCTGCGCATCTTTGGACACTAAGGGGCAATTTAGCATGGCCAATCCACCTAACCTGCGCATCTTTGGACACTAAGGGGCAATTTAGCATGGCCAATCCACCTAACCTGCGCATCTTTGGACACTAAGGGGCAATTTAGCATGGCCAATCCACCTAACCTGCGCATCTTTGGACACTAAGGGGCAACTTAGCATGGCCAATCCACCTAACCTGCGCATCTTTGGACACTAAGGGGCAATTTAGCATGGCCAATCCACCTAACCTGCGCATCTTTGGACACTAAGGGGCAACTTAGCATGGCCAATCCACCTAACCTGCGCATCTTTGGACACTAAGGGGCAACTTAGCATGGCCAATCCACCTAACCTGCGCATCTTTGGACACTAAGGGGCAATGGATGTTTCCTTCCTCCAGTTTCTTCCACATTCCAAAGATGTGCGGGTTAGGTGGATTGGCCATGCTAATTTGACCCTAATGTCAGGGGGGCTAGCTAGGGTAAATGCAAGGGGTTACGGGGATAGGGCCTGGGTGGGATTGTGGTCAGTGCAGACTCGATGGGCCGAATGGCCTCCTTCTGCGCTGTATGATTCGATGATTCAAAAGGTTTACCAGGATGTTGCCTGGGATGGAGGGTATTAGCTATGAGGAGAGATTGAATAAACTGGGATTGTTCTCCCTGGAAAGACGAAGGCTGTGGGACCACCTGATTGAAGTTTATAAAATTATGAGAGGTATAGACAGGGTGAAGCTTTTTCCCAGGACAGATATTACAATTACAAGGGGGCACAGGTTCAAGGTGAGGGGGGAAAGGTTAAGTGGAGATGTGTGGGGGAAGTATTTTTACACAGAGGGTGGTGGGGGCCTGGAATGCGCTGCCAAGTGTGGTGGTTGAGGCAGATACGTTAGTAACATTTAAGGCTTATCTGAATAGATACGGAGAGTCACAGAGATTTACAGCATACAAACAGGCCCTTCAGCCCAACATGTCCATGCCAACCTTTTTTATAACCACGAAGCTAGTCCCAATTGCCTGGCACTAAGGGGGCAATTTAGCATGGCCAGTCCACCTAACCTGCACATCTTTGGACACTAAGGGGCAATTTAGCATGGCCAATCCACCTAACCTACACATCTTTGGACACTAAGGGGCAATTTAGCATGGCCAATCCACCTAACCTGCACATCTTTGGACACTAAGGGGCAATTTAGCATGGCCAATCCACCTGACCTGCACATTCTTGGACACTAAAGGGCAATTTAGCATGGCCAATCCACCTAACCTGCACATCTTTGGACACTAAGGGGCAATTTAGCATGGCCAATCCACCTAACCTGCACATCTTTGGACACTAAGGGGCAATTTAGCATGGCCAATCCACCTAACCTGCACATCTTTGGACACTAAGGGGCAATTTAGCATGGCCAATCCACCTAACCTGCACATCTTTGGACACTAAGGGGCAATTTAGCATGGCCAATCCACCTAACCTGCACATCTTTGGGGTGTGGGAGAAAACCTATGCAGGCACGGGGAGAACGTGTCACAGACAGTGATCCAAGCCGGGAATCGAACCCGGGTACCTCGCACTGTGATGCAGCAGTGCTAACCGCTGTGACACATTGAGAAGGTGGTGGGTGAGCTGCCATCTTGGACCCGCTGCAGTCCCTGTGGTGTAGGTACACCCACCCTGCTGTTCGGGAGGGAGTTCCAGGATTGTGATTGGACATCAGTCAGTCCCCGTGTGGTGTAGGTGCACCCACAGTGCTGTTAGGGAGGGAGTTCCAGGATTGTGATTGGACATCAGTCAGTCCCCGTGTGGTGTAGGTACACCCACCCTGCTGTTTGGGAGGGAGTTCCAGGATTTTGACCCCAGCCACAGTGAAGGAACGGCCGCTATATTTCCAAGTCGGGATGGTGAGTGGCTCGGAGGGGGAACTTGCAGGTGGGGGTGTTCCCCATGTGTCTGCTGCCCCCCCCCTTGTCCTTCTAGGTGGTAGAGGTGGTGGGTTTGGAAGGTGCTGTCGAAGGAGCCTTGGCGAGTCGCTGCGGTGCATCTTGTAGATGGTACACACTGCTGCCACTGTGCGTCGGTGGGGGAGGGAGTGAGTGTTTGTGGTTAGCGTGTCGATCGAGCGGGGCTGCTTTGTCCTGGATGGTGTCGAGCTTCTCGAGTGTTGTTGGGAGCCGCACTCATCCAGGCAAGTGGAGAGTATTCCATCACACTCCTGACTTGTGTCCTTGTGGATGGTGGACAGGCTTTGGGGAGAGTCAGGAGGTGAGTTACTCTCCGCAGGATTCCCAGTGGACAGGCTTTGGGGGGAATCAGGAGGTGAGTTACTCTCCGCAGGATTCCCAGCCTCTGACCTGCTCTGGTAGCCACAGTGATAGACATGGTGTGAGCCAGAGTGTGAGAGACAGCATGAGGGAGAGTGTGAGGGAGAGTGTGACGGACAGTGTGAGGGAGAGTGTGAGAGACAGAGTGAGGGACAGTGTGAGGGAGAGTGTGAGGGAGAGTGTGAGGGAGAGTGTGAGGGACAGTGTGAGGGACAGTGTGAGGGAGAGTTTGAGGGAGAGTGTGAGGGACAGTGTGAGGGATAGTGTGAGGGAGAGTGTGAGGGACAGTGTGAGGGACAGTGTGAGGGACAGTGTGAGGGAGAGTGTGAGGGAGAGTGTGAGGGACAATGTGAGGGAGAGTGTGAGGGAGAGTGTGAGGGAGAGTGTGAGGGACAGTGTGAGGGACAGTGTGAGGGACAGTGTGAGGGACCTTGTGAGGGACAGTGTGAGGGAGTGTGTGAGGGAGAGTGTGAGGGAGAGTGTGAGGGAGAGTGTGAGGGACAGTGTGAGGGATAGTGTGAGGGAGAGTGTGAGGGACAGTGTGAGGGACAGTGTGAGGTACAGTGTGAGGGAGAGTGTGAGGGACATTGTGAGGGACAGTGTGAGGGAGTGTGTGAGGGAGAGTGTGAGGGACAGTGTGAGGGAGAGTGTGAGGGAGAGTGTGAGGGAGAGTGTGAGGGAGAGTGTGAGGGAGAGTGTGAGGGGGAGTGTGAGGGACAGTGTGAGGGAGAGTGTGAGGGAGAGTGTGAGGGAGAGTGTGAGGGACAGTGTGAGGGAGAGTGTGAGGGAGAGTGTGAGGGACAGTGTGAGGGTCAGTGTGAGGGAGAGTGTGAGGGACATTGTGAGGGACAGTGTGAGGGATTGTGTGAGGGATTGTGTGAGGGAGAGTGTGAGGGACAGTGTGAGGGAGAGTGTGAGGGAGAGTGTGAGGGAGAGTGTGAGGGAGAGTGTGAGGGACAGTGTGAGGGAGCGTGTGAGGGAGAGTGTGAGGGAGATTGTGAGGGGGAGTGTGAGGGACAGTGTGAGGAAGAGTGTGAGGGAGAGTGTGAGGGAGAGTGTGAGGGAGTGTGTGAGGGAGAGTGTGAGGGAGAGTGTGAGGGAGTGTGTGAGGGAGAGTGTGAGGGACAGTGTGAGGGAGAGTGTGAGGGACAGTGTGAGGGAGAGTGTGAGGGAGTGTGTGAGGGAGTGTGTGAGGGATATTGTGTCGGGGCTGTGTGAGGGAGTGTGTGAGGGAGTGTGCGAGGGATATTGTGTCGGGGCTGTGTGAGGGAGTGTGTGAGGGAGTGTGTGAGGGAGAGTGTGAGGGAGAGTGTGAGGGAGAGTGTGAGGGAGAGTGTGAGGGAGAGTGTGAGGCAGAGTGTGAGGGAGAGTGTGAGGGAGTGTGTGAGGGAGAGTGTGAGGGAGAGTGTGAGGGAGAGTGTAAGGGAGAGTGTGAGGGAGTGTGCGAGGGATATTGTGTCGGGGCTGTGTGAGGGAGTGTGTGAGGGAGTGTGTGAGGGAGAGTGTGAGGGAGAGTGTGAGGCAGAGTGTGAGGGAGAGTGTGAGGGAGAGTGTGAGGGAGAGTGTGAGGGAGAGTGTGAGGGGGAGTGTGAGGGACAGTGTGAGGAAGAGTGTGAGGGAGAGTGTGAGGGAGAGTGTGAGGGAGTGTGTGAGGGAGAGTGTGAGGGAGAGTGTGAGGGAGTGTGTGAGGGAGAGTGTGAGGGACAGTGTGAGGGAGAGTGCGAGGGGCAGTGTGAGGGAGAGTGTGAGGGAGTGTGTGAGGGAGTGTGTGAGGGATATTGTGTCGGGGCTGTGTGAGGGAGTGTGTGAGGGAGTGTGCGTGGGATATTGTGTCGGGGCTGTGTGAGGGAGTGTGTGAGGGAGTGTGTGAGGGAGAGTGTGAGGGAGAGTGTGAGGGAGAGTGTGAGGGAGAGTGTGAGGGAGAGTGTGAGGCAGAGTGTGAGGGAGAGTGTGAGGGAGTGTGTGAGGGAGAGTGTGAGGGAGAGTGTGAGGGAGAGTGTAAGGGAGAGTGTGAGGGAGTGTGCGAGGGATATTGTGTCGGGGCTGTGTGAGGGAGTGTGTGAGGGAGAGTGTGAGGGAGAGTGTGAGGGAGAGTGTGAGGCAGAGTGTGAGGGAGAGTGTGAGGGAGAGTGTGAGGGAGAGTGTGAGGGAGAGTGTGAGGGAGAGTGTGAGGCAGAGTGTGAGGGACAGTGTGAGGGATATTGTGTCGGGGCTGTGTGAGGGAGTGTGTGAGGGAGTGTGCGAGGGATATTGTGTCGGGGCTGTGTGAGGGAGTGTGTGAGGGAGTGTGTGAGGGAGAGTGTGAGGGAGAGTGTGAGGGACAGTGTGAGGGAGAGTGTGAGGGAGAGTGTGAGGGAGAGTGTGAGGGAGAGTGTGAGGGGGAGTGTGAGGGACAGTGTGAGGGAGAGTGTGAGGGAGAGTGTGAGGGAGAGTGTGAGGGACAGTGTGAGGGAGAGTGTGAGGGAGAGTGTGAGGGACAGTGTGAGGGTCAGTGTGAGGGAGAGTGTGAGGGACATTGTGAGGGACAGTGTGAGGGATTGTGTGAGGGATTGTGTGAGGGAGTGTGTGAGGGACAGTGTGAGGGAGAGTGTGAGGGAGAGTGTGAGGGAGCGTGTGAGGGAGAGTGTGAGGGAGAGTGTGAGGGAGAGTGTGAGGGGCAGTGTGAGGGAGAGTGTGAGGGAGAGTGTGAGGGACAGTGTGAGGGAGTGTGTGAGGGACAGTGTGAGGGAGATTGTGGGGGATAGTGTGAGGGGCAGCGTGAGGAAGAGTGTGAGGGAGAGTGTGAGGGAGAGTGTGAGGGAGTGTGTGAGGGAGAGTGTGAGGGAGAGTGTGAGGGAGTGTGTGAGGGAGAGTGTGAGGGACAGTGTGAGGGAGAGTGTGAGGGACAGTGTGATGGAGAGTGTGAGGGAGTGTGTGAGGGAGTGTGTGAGGGATATTGTGTCGGGGCTGTGTGAGGGAGTGTGTGAGGGAGTGTGCGAGGGATATTGTGTCGGGGCTGTGTGAGGGAGTGTGTGAGGGAGTGTGTGAGGGAGAGTGTGAGGGAGAGTGTGAGGGAGAGTGTGAGGGAGAGTGTGAGGCAGAGTGTGAGGGAGAGTGTGAGGGAGTGTGTGAGGGAGTGTGTGAGGGATATTGTGTCGGGGCTGTGTGAGGGAGTGTGTGTGGGAGTGTGTGAGGGATATTGTGTCGGGGCTGTGTGAGGGAGTGTGTGAGGGAGTGTGTGAGGGATATTGTGTCGGGGCTGTGTGAGGGAGTGTGTGAGGGACAGTGTGAGGGATATTGTGTCGGGGCTGTGTGAGGGAGTGTGTGAGGGAGTGTGTGAGGGATATTGTGTCGGGGCTGTGTGAGGGAGTGTGTGAGGGAGTGTGTGAGGGATATTGTGTCGGGGCTGTGTGAGGGAGTGTGTGAGGGACAGTGTGAGGGATATTGTGTCGGGGCTGTGTGAGGGAGTGTGTGAGGGAGTGTGTGAGGGATATTGTGTCGGGGCTGTGTGAGGGAGAGTGTGAGGGAGTGTGTGAGGGAGAGTGTGAGGGAGAGTGTGAGGGAGAGTGTGAGGGAGAGTGTGAGGGATACTGTGTCGGGGCTGTGTGAGGGAGTGTGTGAGGCAGCATTGTGACAACGAGCTTTCCAGACATCTCTAATCTTTTCCCTCTCCCCTCGTTTCTCCTGGTGAAATTCTCTGGAAACTTCTGAGTTCAGTCCCGTCTCCGCACAGTTCCCAAATGTTCACCACCCCCCACCAGCTCCCCCTTCCACCCGCCAGCCCCAGATGTGGCCTTGGAGTCCAGGTGTGCAGTGTAAATATTGTGGGAGTTGCTATCTGTCAGACATTCCCGCGACACAGTAGATCTATTCTGAGAAATTCTCTGCAACTCCCCACTCAAAACACAGCCTCGCCGGGAATGCTCAGGAAAAACTGCTGCTTTGCAGCTTGTGCCGACTCTGTGCCCACTGGCTGGCAGCATTCTCGGAACGCAGTCGATGGGATCGCACTGTGCGTCAGGCAGCTAATGGGACAAAGACTTGGAGGCGCAGACTCAATATTTTCGGGGAAGAGATCGGAAGGTGGATTGACCATGCTAAATTGCCCCTTCGTGTCCAAAGATGTGCGGGTTCGGGGGATTGGCCATGCTAATTTTCCCCTTACTCACAAGAACAAAGAACAAAGAAAATTACAGCACAGGAACAGGCCCTTCAGCCCTCCAAGCCTGCACCGACCATGCTGCCCGACTTAACTAAAACCCCCTATGCTTCCGGGGACCATATCCCTCTATTCCGGCACGGTAGCACAGTGGTTAGCACTACTGCTTCACAGCTCCAGGGTCCCGGGTTCGATTCCCGGCTCGGGTCACTGTCTGTGTGGAGTTTGCACATTCTCCTTGTGTCTGCGTGGGTTATCTCCGGGTGCTCCGGTTTCCTCCCACAGTCCAAAAGATGTGCGGGTTAGGTTGATTGGCCAGGTTAAAAATTGCCCCTTATAGCCCTGTATCAATCCCCAAACTAATCCCACTGCCTCGCTCTGTTCCCCACAGCCCTGAATCAAACCACAAACTAATCCCACTGCCCCACTCTCTCCCCATAGCCCTGTATAAATCCCCAAACTAATCCCACTGCCCCACTCTCCCCCATAGCCCTGTATAAATGCCCAAACTAATCCCACTGCCCCACTCTCCCCCATAGCCCTGTATCAATCCCCAAACTAATCCCACTGCCCCACTCTCCCCCATAGCCCTGTATAAATCCCCAAACTAATCCCACTGCCCCGCTCTCTCCCCATAGCCCTGTATCAATCCCAAACTAATCCCACTGCCCCACTCTCACCCCATAGCCCAGTATCAAACCCAAACGAATGACACTGACCCACTCTCTCCCCATAGCCCTGTATCAATCCCCAAACTAATCCCACTGCCCCGCTCTCTCCCCATAGCCCTGTATCAATCCCCAAACTAATCCCACTGCCCCGCTCTCTCCCCATAGCCCTGTATCAATCCCAAACTAATCCCACTGCCCCGCTCTCTCCCCGTAGCCCTGTATAAATCCCAAACTAATCCCATTGCCCCGCTCTCTCCCCATAGCCCTGTATCAATCCCCAAACTAATCCCACTGCCCCACTCTCTCCCCCCCATAGCCCTGTATCAATCCCCAAACTAATACGACTGCCCCGCCCACTCCCCATAGCCCTGTATCAATCCCCAAACAATTCCCACCGCCCCGCTCCCTCCCCATAGCCCTGTATCAATCCCCAAACTAATCCCACTGCCCCGCCCACGCCCCATAGCCCTGTATCAATCCACAAACTAATCCCATTGCCCCGTCTCTCCCCATGACCAGGTATCAATCCCCAAACTAATCCCACGGTCCCACTCTCTCCCCATAGCCCTGTATCAATCCCCAAACTAATCCCACTGTCCCGCTCTCTCCCCATAGCCCTGTATCAATCCCCAAACTAATCCCACTGCCCCACTCTCACCCCAAAGCCTTGAATCAACCCCAAACTAATCCCCCTCTCTCCATAGTCCTGTATCAATCCCCAAACTAATCCCACTGCCCCACTCTCTCCCCATGACCCGGTATCAATCCCCAAACTAATCCCACTGTCCCGCTCTCTCCCCATAGCCCTGTATCAATCCCCAAACTAATCCCACTGCCCCACTCTCACCCCAAAGCCTTGAATCAACCCCAAACTAATCCCCCTCTCTCCATAGTCCTGTATCAATCCCCAAACTAATCCCTCTGCCCACTCTCTCCCCATAGTCTTGCATGAATCTACAAAGTAATCCCACTGTCCCACTCTCCCCATAGCCCTGCATCAACCTCAAATTAATCCCACTGCCCCACTCTCTCCCCATAGTCCTGAATCAATCCCAAACTAATGCCCTTCTCTCCATAGTCCTGGATCAATCCCCAAATCATACCACTGCCCCGCTCCATCCCTACAGCTCTGTATCAATCCCAAACTAATCCCACTGTCCCGCTCCTTCCCCATAGCACTGTATGAATCTCCAAACTAATCCCGCAACCCTGCTCTCTCCCCATAACCCTGCATCAATCCGCAAAATAACCCACTGCCCCACTCTCTCCCCGTAGCCCTGCATCAATCCCCAAACTAACCCACTGCCCCACTCTCTCCCCGTAGCCCTGTATCAATCTCCAACTAATCCCACTGCCCCGCTCTCACCCCATAGCCCTGTATCAATCCCCAAACTAATCCCACTGCCCCACTCTCTCCCCATAGCCCTGTATCAATCCAAAACTAATCCCACTGCCCCACTCTCTCCCCGTAGCCCTGCATACATCCCCAAACTAATCCCACTGCCCCACTCTCTCCCCATAGCCCTGTATCAATCCTCAAACTAATCCCATTGCCCCGATCTCTCCCCATGACCCGGTATCAATCCCCAAGCTAATCCGACTGCCCCACTGTCTCCCCAAAGCCTTGAATCAACCCCAAACTAATCCCCCTCTCTCCATAGTCCTGTATCAATCCCCAAACTAATCCCACTGCCCCACTCTCTCCCCATAGCCCTGTATCAATCCACAAACTAATCCCACTGCCCCACTCTCTCCCCATAGCCCTGTATCAATCCCCAAACTAGTCCCACTGCTCCACTCTCTCTCCATAGCCCTGCATCAATCCCAAACCAATCCCACTGCCCCACTCTCTCCCCATAGCCCTGTATCAATCCCAAAACTAATCCCACTGCCCCGCACTCTCCCCATAGTCCTGTATCGATCGCCCAACAAATTCCACTGCCACACTCTCTCCCCATAGCCCTGTATCAATCCCCAAACTAACCCCATTGACCCGCTCTCTCCCCATGACCCGGTATCAATCCCCAAGCTACTCCGACTGCCCCACTCTCTCCCCAAAGCCTTGAATCAATCCCAAACTAATTCCCCTCTCTCCATAGTCCTGTATCAATCCCCAAACTAAACCCTCTGCCCACTCACTCCCCATAGCCCTGCATCAATCTCAAATTAATCCCCCTGCCCCACTCACTCCATAGTCCTGGATCAATCTCCAAATCATACCACTGCCCCGCTCCATCCCTACAGCTCTGTATCAATCCCAAACTAATCCCACTGTCCCGCTCTTTCCCCATAGCATTGTATAAATCTCCAAACTAATCCCGCTACCCTCCTCTCTCCCCAGAGCCCTGCATCAATCCCCAAACTAACCCACTGCCCCACTCCCTCCCCGTAGCCCTGTATCAATCTCCAACTAATCCCACTGCCCCGCTCTCACCCCATAGCCCTGTATCAATCCAAAATTAATCCCACTGCCCCGCTCTCTCCCCATAGCCCTGTATCAATCCCCAAATTAATCCCACTGTCCGCTCTCTACCCATAGCCCTGTATCAATCCCCAAACTAATCCCACTGCCCCGCTCTCTCCCCATAGCCCTGTATCAATCCCCAAACTAATCCCACTGCAACACTCTTCCCCATAGCCTTGTAGCAATCCCCACACAATTCCCGCTGCCCCGCTCTCTCCCTATAGCCCTGTATCAATCCCCAAACTAAGCCCACTGCCCCGCCCACTCCCCATAACGCTGTATCTATGCTCAAACTAATCCCACTGCCCCGCCCACTCCCCATAGCCCTGTATCAATCCCGAAACTAATCCTACTGTCCCGCTCTCTCCCCATAGCCCTGTATCAATCTCAAACTAATCCCACTGCCCCGCTCTCTCCCTATAGCCCTGTATCAATCCCCAAACTAATCCCACTGCCCCACTCTCACCCCAAAGCCTTGAATCAACCCCAAACTAATCCCCCTCTCTCCATAGTCCTGTATCAATCCCCAAACTAATCCCACTGCCCCACTCTCTCCCCATGACCCGGTATCAATCCCCAAACTAATCCCACTGCCCCACTCTCACCCCAAAGCCTTGAATCAACCCCAAACTAATCCCCCTCTCTCCATAGTCCTGTATCAATCCCCAAACTAATCCCTCTGCCCACTCTCTCCCCATAGCCCTGCATCAACCTCAAATTAATCCCACTGCCCCACTCTCTCCCCATAGTCCTGAATCAATCCCAAACTAATGCCCTTCTCTCCATAGTCCTGGATCAATCCCCAAATCATACCACTGCCCCGCTCCATCCCTACAGCTCTGTATCAATCCCAAACTAATCCCACTGTCCCGCTCCTTCCCCATAGCACTGTATGAATCTCCAAACTAATCCCGCAACCCTGCTCTCTCCCCATAACCCTGCATCAATCCGCAAAATAACCCACTGCCCCACTCTCTCCCCGTAGCCCTGCATCAATCCCCAAACTAACCCACTGCCCCACTCCCTCCCCGTAGCCCTGTATCAATCTCCAACTAATCCCACTGCCCCGCTCTCACCCCATAGCCCTGTATCAATCCCCAAACTAATCCCACTGCCCCACTCTCTCCCCATAGCCCTGTATCAATCCAAAACTAATCCCACTGCCCCACTCTCTCCCCGTAGCCCTGCATACATCCCCAAACTAATCCCACTGCCCCACTCTCTCCCCATAGCCCTGTATCAATCCACAAACTAATCCCATTGCCCTGCTCTCTCCCCATGACCCGGTATCAATCCCCAAGCTAATCCGACTGCCCCACTGTCTCCCCAAAGCCTTGAATCAACCCCAAACTAATCCCCCTCTCTCCATAGTCCTGTATCAATCCCCAAACTAATCCCACTGCCCCACTCTCTCCCCATAGCCCTGTATCAATCCACAAACTAATCCCACTGCCCCACTCTCTCCCCATAGCCCTGTATCAATCCCCAAACTAGTCCCACTGCTCCACTCTCTCTCCATAGCCCTGCATCAATCCCAAACCAATCCCACTGCCCCACTCTCTCCCCATAGCCCTGTATCAATCCCCAAACTAATCCCACTGACCCGCTCCCTCCCCATAGCCCTGTATCAATCCCAAGACTAATCCCACTGCCCCGCACTCTCCCCATAGTCCTGTATCGATCGCCCAACAAATTCCACTGCCACACTCTCTCCCCATAGCCCTGTATCAATCCCCAAACTAACCCCATTGACCCGCTCTCTCCCCATGACCCGGTATCAATCCCCAAGCTACTCCGACTGCCCCACTCTCTCCCCAAAGCCTTGAATCAATCCCAAACTAATTCCCCTCTCTCCATAGTCCTGTATCAATCCCCAAACTAAACCCTCTGCCCACTCACTCCCCATAGCCCTGCATCAATCTCAAATTAATCCCCCTGCCCCACTCACTCCATAGTCCTGGATCAATCTCCAAATCATACCACTGCCCCGCTCCATCCCTACAGCTCTGTATCAATCCCAAACTAATCCCACTGTCCCGCTCTTTCCCCATAGCATTGTATAAATCTCCAAACTAATCCCGCTACCCTCCTCTCTCCCCAGAGCCCTGCATCAATCCCCAAACTAACCCACTGCCCCACTCCCTCCCCGTAGCCCTGTATCAATCTCCAACTAATCCCACTGCCCCGCTCTCACCCCATAGCCCTGTATCAATCCAAAATTAATCCCACTGCCCCGCTCTCTCCCCATAGCCCTGTATCAATCCCCAAATTAATCCCACTGCCCGCTCTCTACCCATAGCCCTGTATCAATCCCCAAACTAATCCCACTGCCCCGCTCTCTCCCCATAGCCCTGTATCAATCCCCAAACTAATCCCACTGCAACACTCTTCCCCATAGCCTTGTATCAATCCCCACACAATTCCCGCTGCCCCGCTCTCTCCCTATAGCCCTGTATCAATCCCCAAACTAAGCCCACTGCCCCGCCCACTCCCCATAACGCTGTATCTATGCTCAAACTAATCCCACTGCCCCGCCCACTCCCCATAGCCCTGTATCAATCCCCAAACAATTCCCACTGCCCCGCTCCCTCCCCATAGCCCTGTATCAATCCCCAAACTAATCCCGCTGCCCCGCCCACTCCCCATAGCCCTGTATCAATCCCCAAACTAATCCTACTGTCCCGCTCTCTCCCCATAGCCCTGTATCAATCTCAAACTAATCCCACTGCCCCGCTCTCTCCCTATAGCCCTGTATCAATCCCCAAACTAAGCCCACTGCCCCGCCCACTCCCCATAACCCTGTATCAATGCTCAAACTAATCCCACTGCCCCGCCCACTCCCCGTAGCCCTGTATCAATCCCCAAACAATTCCCACTGCCCCGCTCCCTCCCCATAGCCCTGTATCAATCCCCAAACTAATCCCGCTGCCCCGCCCACTCCCCATAGCCCTGTATCAATCCCCAAACTAATCCCACTGTCCCGCTCTCTCCCCATAGCCCTGTATCAATCTCAAACTAATCCCACTGCCCCGCTCTCTCCCCATAGCCCTGTATCAATCCCCAAAGTAATCCCACTGCCCAGCTCTCTCCCCATAGCCCTGTATCAATCCCCAAACTAATCCCAATGCCCCGCTCTCTCCCCATAGCCCTGTATCAATCACCAAACTAATCCCACTGCAACACTCCCCCCCATAGCCCTGTATCAATCCCCAAACTAATCCCACTGCCCCGCTCTCTCCCCATAGCCCTGTATCAATCCCAAACTAACCCCACAAACCCGTTCTCTCCCCAGAGCCCTGTATCAATCCCCAAACTAATCCCACTGCCCCGCTCTCTCCCCATCACCCTGTATCAATGCTCAAACTAATCCCACTGCCCCGCCCACTCCCCATAGCCCTGTATCAATCCCCAAACAATTCCCACTGCCCCGCTCCCTCCCCAAAGCCCTGTATCAATCCCCAAACAATTCCCACTGCCCCGCCCACTCCCCAAAACCCTGTATCAATCCCCAAACTAATCCCACTGCCCCGCTCTCTCCCCATAGCCCTGTATCTATCCCAAACTAATCGCACTGCCCCGCTCTCTCCCCATAGCCCTGTATCAATCCCAAACTAACCCCACAGCCCCGTTCTCTCCCCATAGCACTGTATCAATGCTCAAACTAATCCCACTGCCCCGCCCACTCCCCATAGCCCTGTATCAATCCCCAAACAATTCCCACTGCCCCGCTCCCACCCCAAAGCCCTGTATCAATCCCCAAACTAATCCCGCTGCCCCACCCACTCCGCATAGCCCTGTATCAATCCCCAAACTAATCCCACTGCCCCACTCTCTCCCCATAGCCCTGTATCAATCCCCAAACTAATCCCACTGCCCCGCTCTCTCCCCATAGCCCTCTATCAATCCCCAAACTAATCCCACTGTCCTGTTCTCTCCCCATAGCCCTCTATCAATCCCCAAACTAATCCCACTGCCCCGCTCTCTCCCCATAGCCCTGTATCAATCCCCAAAGTAATCACACTGACCCGCTCCCTCCCCATAGCCCTGTATCAATCCCAAAACTAATCCCACTGCCCCGCTCTCTCCGCATAGTCCTGTATTAATCGCCCAACTAATTCCACTGCCACACTCTCTCCCCATAGCCCTGTATCAATCCCAAACTAATCCCACTCTCCTGCTCTATACCCATAGCCCTGTATCAATCCCCAAACTAATCCCATTGCCTCGCTCTCTCCCCATGACCCGGTATCAATCCCCAAGCTAATCCGACTGCCCCACTCTCTCCCCAAAGCCTTGAATCAATCCCAAACTAATCCCCCTCTCTCCATAGTCCTGTATCAATCCCCAAACTAGTCCCTCTGCCCACTCTCTCCCCATAGTCTTGCATGAATCTACAAGGCAATCCCACTGTCCCACTCTCCCCATAGCCCTGCATCAATCTCAAATTAATCCCACTGCCCCACTCTCTCCCCATAGTCCAGAATCAATCCCAAACTAATGCCCTTCTCTCCATAGTCCTGGATCAATCCCCAAATCATACCACTGCCCCGCTCCATCCCTACAGCACTATATCAATCCCAAACTAATCCCACTGTCCCGCTCCTTCCCCATAGCACTGTATAAATCTCCAAACTAATCCCGCAACCCTGCTCTCTCCCCATAGCCCTGCATCAATCCCCAAACTAACCTACTGCCCCACTCTCTCCCTGTAGCCCTGTATCATTCCCCAAACTAATCCCACTGCCCCACTCTCTCTCCATAGCCCTGTATCAATCCCCAAATTAATCCCGCTGCCCCGCTCTCTCCCCATAGCCCTGTATCAATCCCCAAACTAATCCCACTGCAACACTCCCCCCCATAGCCCTGTATCAACCCCCAAACTAATCCCACTGCCCCGCTCTCTCCCCAAAACCCTGTATCAATCCCCAAATTAATCCCACTGCCCCGCTCTCTCCCCATAGCCCTGTATCTATCCCAAACTAATCGCACTGCCCCGCTCTCTCCCCATAGCCCTGTATCAATCCCAAACTAACCCCACAGCCCCGTTCTCTCCCCATAGCCCTGTATCAATCCCCAAACTAATCACACTTCCCCGCTGTCACCCCATAGCCCTGTATCAATCCCCAAACTAATGCCACTGCCCCGCTCTCTCCCCATCACCCTATATCAATGCTCAAACTAATCCCACTGCCCCGCCCACTCCCCATAGCCCTGTATCAATCCCCAAACAATTCCCACTGCCCCGCTCCCTCCCCAAAGCCCTGTATCAATCCCCAAACTAATCCCGCTGCCCCGCCCACTCCGCATAGCCCTGTATCAATCCCAAAACTAATCCCACTGCCCCGCTCTCTCCGCATAGTCCTGTATTAATCGCCCAACTAGTTCCACTGCCACACTCTCTCCCCATAGCCCTGTATCAATCCCAAACTAATCCCACTCTCCTGCTCTGTACCCATAGTCCTGTATCAATCCCCAAACTAATCCCATTGCCTCGCTCTCTCCCCATGACCCGGTATCAATCCCCAAGCTAATCCGACTGCCCCACTCTCTCCCCAAAGCCTTGAATCAATCCCAAACTAATCCCCCTCTCTCCATAGTCCTGTATCAATCCCCAAACTAGTCCCTCTGCCCACTCTCTCCCCATAGTCTTGCATGAATCTACAAAGTAATCCCACTGTCCCACTCTCCCCATAGCCCTGCATCAATCTCAAATTAATCCCACTGCCCCACTCTCTCCCCATAGTCCTGAATCAATCCCAAACTAATGCCCTTCTCTCCATAGTCCTGGATCAATCCCCAAATCATACCACTGCCCCGCTCCATCCCTACAGCGCTGTATCAATCCCAAACTAATCCCACTGTCCCGCTCCTTCCCCATAGCACTGTATAAATCTCCAAACTAATCCCGCAACCCTGCTCTCTCCCCATAGCCCTGCATCAATCCCCAAACTAACCCACTGCCCCACTCTCTCCCCGTAGCCCTGTATCAATCCCCAAACTAATCCCACTGCCCCACTCTCTCTCCATAGCCCTGTATCAATCCCCAAACTAATCCCGCTGCCCCGCCCACTCCGCATAGCCCTGTATCAATCCCAAAACTAATCCCGCTGCCCCGCTCTCTCCGCATAGTCCTGTATTAATCGCCCAACTAATTCCACTGCCACACTCTCTCCCCATAGCCCTGTATCAATCCCAAACTAATCCCACTCTCCTGCTCTATACCGATAGCTCTGTATCAATCCCCAAACTAATCCCATTGCCTCGCTCTCTCCCCATGACCCGGTATCAATCCCCAAGCTAATCCGACTGCCCCACTCTCTCCCCAAAGCCTTGAATCAATCCCAAACTAATCCCCCTCTCTCCATAGTCCTGTATCAATCCCCAAACTAGTCCCTCTGCCCACTCTCTCCCCATAGTCTTGCATGAATCTACAAAGTAATCCTACTGTCCCACTCTCCCCATAGCCCTGCATCAAGCTCAAATTAATCCCACTGCCCCACTCTCTCCCCATAGTCCTGAATCAATCCCAAACTAATGCCCTTCTCTCAATAGTCCTGGATCAATCCCCAAATCATACCACTGCCCCGCTCCATCCCTACAGCGCTGTATCAATCCCAAACTAATCCCACTGTCGCGCTCCTTCCCCATAGCACTGTATAAATCTCCAAACTAATCCCGCAACCCTGCTCTCTCCCCATAGCCCTGCATCAATCCCCAAACTAACCCACGGCCTCACTCTCTCCCCGTAGCCCTGTATCAATCCCCAAACTAATCCCACTGCCCCACTCTCTCTCCATAGCCCTGTATCAATCCCCAAACTAATCCCACTGCCCCGCTCTCTCCCCATAGCCCTGTATCAATCCCCAAACTAATCCCACTGCAACATTCCGCCCCATAGCCCTGTATCAACCCCCAAACTAATCCCACTGCCCCGCTCTCTCCCCAAAGCCCTGTATCAATCCCCAAACTAATCCCACTGCCCCGCTCTCTCCCCATAGCCCTGTATCTATCCCAAACTAATCGCACTGCCCCGCTCTCTCCCCATAGCCCTGTATCAATCCCAAACTAACCGCACAGCCCCGTTCTCTCCCCGTAGCCCTGTATCAATCCCCAAACAAATCACACTTCCCCGCTGTCACCCCATAGCCCTGTATCAATGCTCAAACTAATCCCACTGCCCCGCCCACTCCACATAGTCCGGTATCAATCCCCAAACAATTCCCACTGCCCCGCTCCCTCCCCAAAGCCCTGTATCAATCCCCAAACTAATCCCGCTGCCCCGCCCACTCCGCATAGCCCTGTATCAATCCCCAAACTAATCCCACTGTCCCGCTCTCTCCCCATAGCCCTGTATCAATCTCAAACTAATCCCACTGCCCCGCCCACCCCATAGCCCTGTATCAATCCCCAAAGTAATCAGACTGACCCGCTCCCTCCCCATAGCCCTGTATCAATCCCAAAACTAATCCCACTGCCCCGCTCTCTCCGCATAGTCCTGTATTAATAGCCCAACTAATTCCACTGCCACCCTCTCTCCCCATGACCCTGTATCAATCCCAAACTAATCCCACTCTCCTGCTCTATACCCATAGCCCTGTATCAATCCCCAAACTAATCCCATTGCCTCGCTCTCTCCCCATGACCCGGTATCAATCCCCAAGCTAATCCGACTGCCCCACTCTCTCCCCAAAGCCTTGAATCAATCCCAAACTAATCCCCCTCTCTCCATAGTCCTGTATCAATCTCCAAAATAATCCCTCTGCCCACTCTCTCCCCATAGTCTTGCATGAATCTAGAAAGTAATCCCACTGTCCCACTCCCCCAAAGCCCTGCATCAATCTCAAATTAATCCCACTGCCCCACTCTCTCCCCATAGTCCAGAATCAATCCCAAACTAATGCCCTTCTCTCCATAGTCCTGGATCAATCCCCAAATCGTACCACTGCCCCGCTCCATCCCTACAGCTCTGTATCAATCCCAAACTAATCCCACTGTCCCGCTCCTTCCCCATAGCACTGTATGAATCTCCAAACTAATCCCGCAACCCTGCTCTCTCCCCATAGCCCTGCATCAATTCGCAAAATAACCCACTGCCCCACTCTCTCCCCGTAGCCCTGTATCAATCCCCAAATTAATCCCACTGCCCCACTCTCTCTCCATAGCCCTGTATCAATCCCCAAACTAATCCCACTGTTACACTCTCTCCCCATAACCCTGTTTCAATTCCAAAACAAATCCCTCTTCCCCACTCTCTCCCCAGAGCCCTGTATCAATCCCCAAACTAATACAACTGCCCCAGTCTCTCCCCAGAGCACTGTAGCAATCCCCAAACTAATCTCACAGTCCCGCTCTCTCCCCATAGCCCTGTATCAATCCCCAAACTAATCCCAATGTCCCAGTCACTCCCCATAGCCCTGTATCAATCCCCAAACTAATTCCACTGCCCCGCTCTCTCCCCATAGCCCTGTATCAATCCCCAAACTAATCCAACTGCCCCGCTCTCTCTCCATAGCCCTGGATCAATCCCAAACTAATCCCACTGCCCCGCTCTCTCCCCATTGCCATGTGTCAATCCCAAAACGAATCCCACTGCTCTGCTTCTCCCTAAAAACATGTTCCAATTCATAAACTAATCCCACTATCCCGCTGTCTCCCCATTACACTGCATCAATCCCCAAATAATCCCAGTGCCCCACTCTCTCCCCATAGTCCTGTATCAATACCCAAACTAATCCCACTGCCCCGCTCCCTCCCCATAGCCCTGTATCAATCCCCAAACTAATCCCGCTGCCCCGCCCACTCCCCATAGCCCTGTATCAATCCCCAAACTAATCCTACTGTCCCGCTGTCTCCCCATAGCCCTGTATCAATCTCAAACTAATACCACTGCCCCGCTCTCTCCCCATAGCCCTGTATCAATCCCCAAACTAATCCCACTGCCCCGCTCTCTCCCCAAAACCCTGTATCAATCCCCAAACTAATCCCACTGCCCCGCTCTCTCCCCATAGCCCTGTATCAATGCCAAACTAACCCCACAGCCCCGTCCTCTCCCCATAGCCCTGTATCAATTCCCAAACTAATCACACTTCCCCACTGTCACCCCATAGCCCTGTATCAATCCCCAAACTAATGCCACTGCCCCGCTCTCTCCCCATCACCCTATATCAATGCTCAAACTAATCCCACTGCCCCGCCCACTCCCCATAGCCCTGTATCAATCCCCAAACAATTCCCACTGCCCCGCTCCCTCCCCAAAGCCCTGTATCAATCCCCAAACAATTCCCACTGCCCCGCCCACTCCCCAAAACCCTGTATCAATCCCCAAACTAATCCCACTGCCCCGCTCTCTCCCCATAGCCCTGTATCTATCCCAAACTAATCGCACTGCCCCGCTCTCTCCCCATAGCCCTGTATCAATCCCAAACTAACCCCACAGCCCCGTTCTCTCCCCATAGCACTGTATCAATGCTCAAACTAATCCCACTGCCCCGCCCACTCCCCATAGCCCTGTATCAATCCCCAAACAATTCCCACTGCCCCGCTCCCACCCCAAAGCCCTGTATCAATCCCCAAACTCATCCCGCTGCCCCGCCCACTCCGCATAGCCCTGTATCAATCCCCAAACTAATCCCACTGTCCCGCTCTCTCCCCATCGCCCTGTATCAATCTCAAACTAATCCCACTGCCCCGCACTCTCCCCATAGCCCTGTATCAATCCCCAAAGTAATCACACTGACCCGCTCCCTCCCCATAGCCCTGTATCAATCCCAAAACTAATCCCACTGCCCCGCTCTCTCCGCATAGTCCTGTATTAATCGCCCAACTAATTCCACTGCCACACTCTCTCCCCATAGCCCTGTATCAATCCCAAACTAATCCCACTCTCCTGCTCTATACCCATAGCCCTGTATCAATCCCCAAACTAATCCCATTGCCTCGCTCTCTCCCCATGACCCGGTATCAATCCCCAAGCTAATCCGACTGCCCCACTCTCTCCCCAAAGCCTTGAATCAATCCCAAACTAATCCCCCTCTCTCCATAGTCCTGTATCAATCCCCAAACTAGTCCCTCTGCCCACTCTCTCCCCATAGTCTTGCATGAATCTACAAAGTAATCCCACTGTCCCACTCTCCCCATAGCCCTGCATCAATCTCAAATTAATCCCACTGCCCCACTCTCTCCCCATAGTCCTGAATCAATCCCAAACTAATGTCCTTCTCTCCATAGTCCTGGATCAATCCCCAAATCATACCACTGCCCCGCTCCATCCCTACAGCGCTGTATCAATCCCAAACTAATCCCACTGTCCCGCTCCTTCCCCATAGCACTGTATAAATCGCCAAACTAATCCCGCAACCCTGCTCTCTCCCCAGAGCCCTGCATCAATCCCCAAACTAACCCACTGCCCCACTCTCTCCCCGTAGCCCTGTATCAATCCCCAAACTAATCCCACTGCCCCACTCTCTCCCCGTAGCCCTGTATCAACCCCCAAACTAATCCCACTGCCCCGCACTCTCCCCAAAACCCTGTATCAATCCCCAAACTAATCCCACTGGCCCTCTCTCTCCCCATAGCCCTGTATCTATCCCAAACTAATCGCACTGCCCCGCTCTCTCCCCATAGCCCTGCATCAATCCCAAACTAACCCCACAGCCCCGTTCTCTCCCCATAGCCCTGTATCAATCCCCAAACTAATCACACTTCCCCGCTGTCACCCCATAGCCCTGTATCAATGCTCAAACTAATCCCACTGCCCCGCCCACTCCCCATAGCCCTGTATCAATCCCCAAACAATTCCCACTGCCCCGCTCCCTCCCCAAAGCCCTGTATCAATCCCCAAACTAATCCCACTGCCCCACTCTCTCCCCGTAGCCCTGTATCAACCCCCAAACTAATCCCACTGCCCCGCACACTCCCCAAAACCCTGTATCAATCCCCAAACTAATCCCACTGCCCCGCTCTCTCCCCATAGCCCTGTATCAATGCTCAAACTAATCCCACTGCCCCGCCCACTCCCCATTGCCCTGTATCAATCCCCAAACAATTCCCACTGCCCCGCTCCCTCCCCAAAGCCCTGTATCAATCCCCAAACTAATCCCACTGTCCCGCTCTCTCCCCAAATCCCTGTATCAATCTCAAACTAATCCCACTGCCCCGCCCACCCCATAGCCCTGTATCAATCCCCAAAGTAATCACACTGACCCGCTCCCTCCCCATAGCCCTGTATCAATCCCAAAAGTGATCCCACTGCCCCGCTCTCTCCGCATAGTCCTGTATTAATCGCCCAACTAATTCCACTGCCACACTCTCTCCCCATAGCCCTGTATCAATCCCAAACTAATCCCACTCTCCTGCTCTATACCCGTAGCCCTGTATCAATCCCCAAACTAATCCCATTGCCTCGCTCTCTCCCCATGACCCGGTATCAATCCCCAAGCTAAACCGACTGCCCCACTCTCTCCCCAAAGCCTTGAATCAATCCCAAACTAATCCCCCTCTCTCCATAGTCCTGTATCAATCCCCAAACTAATCCCACTGCCCCGCTCTCTCCCCACAGCCCTGTATCAATCCTCAAACTAATCCCACTGCCCCACTCTCTCCCCATAGTCCTGAATCAATCCCAAACTAATGCCCTTCTCTCCATAGTCCTTGATCAATCCCCAAATCGTACCACTGCCCCGCTCCATCCCTACAGCTCTGTATCAATGCCAAACTAATCCCACTGTCCCGCTCCTTCCCCATAGCACTGTATGAATCTCCAAACTAATCCCGCAACCCTGCTCTCTCCCCATAGCCCTGCATCAATTCGCAAAATAACCCACTGCCCCACTCTCTCCCCGTAGCCCTGTATCAATCCCCAAACTAATCCCACTGCCCCACTATCTCTCCATAGCCCTGTATCAATCCCCAAACTAATCCCACTGCCCCACTATCTCTCCATAGCCCTGTATCAATCCCCAAACTAATCCCACTGCCCCACTCTCTCCCCATAGCCCTGTATCAATCCTCAAACTAATCCCACTGTTACACTCTCTCCCCATAACCCTGTTTCAATTCCAAAACAAATCCCTCTTCCCCACTCTCTCCCCAGAGCCCTGTATCAATCCCCAAACTAATACAACTGCCCCAGTCTCTCCCCAGAGCACTGTAGCAATCCCCAAACTAATCTCACTGTCCCGCTCTCTCCCCATAGCCCTGTATCAATCCCCAAACTAATCCCAATGTCCCAGTCACTCCCCATAGCCTTGTATCAATCCCCAAACTAATCCCACTGCCCCGCTCTCTCCCCATAGCCCTGTATCAATCCCCAAACTAATCCAACTGCCCCGCTCTCTCTCCATAGCCCTGGATCAATCCCAAACTAATCCCACTGCCCCGCTCTCTCCCCATTGCCATGTGTCAATCCCAAAACGAATCCCACTGCTCTGCTTCTCCCTATAAACATGTTGCAATTCATAAACTAATCCCACTATCCCGCTGTCTCCCCATTACACTGCATCAATCCCCAAATAATCCCACTGCCCCACTCTCTCCTCATAGCCTTGTATCAATACCCAAACTAATCCCACTGCCCCACTCTCTTCCCATAGTCCTGTATCAATACCCAAACTAATCCCACTGCCCCGCTCTCTCCCCATAGTCCTGAATCAATCCCAAACGAATCCCCTTCCCTCCATAGTCCTGTATCAAACCCCAAATAATCCCACTGCCCCGCTCCATCTCCATAGTTCTGCATCAATTCCAAACTAATCCCACTATCCCGCTCTCTCCCCATAGCCCTGTGTCAATCCCAAACTAATCGCCCTCTCCCCAAAGCCCTGTATCAATCCCAAAATAATCCCAGTCTCCTGTTCTCTCCCCATTGCGCTGTATCAATCCTCAAACTAATCCCATTGCCCCACTCTCTCCTCATAACCCGGTGTCAATCCCCAAACTAATCCGACTGCCCCACTCTCTCCCCACAGCCCTGTATCAATCCCAAACTAATCCCACTGCCCTATTGTCGCTCCATAGCCCGGTATCAATCCCAAATGAATTCCCCGCTCTCTCCCCATAGCCCTGTATCAATCCCCAAACTAATCCCACTGCCCCACTCTCTCCCCACAGCCCTGTATCAATCCACAAACTAATCCCACTGGCCCCTCCCTCCGCATCGCCCTGTATCAATCCCCAAACTAATCCCACTGCCCCGCCCTCCCCCTATAGTCCTCTATCAATCCCCAAACTAATCCCACTGTCCCGCTCTCTCCCCATAGCTCTGTATCAATCCCCAAACTAATCCCACTTCCCCACTCTCTCCCCGAGCCCGGTATCAATCCCCACACTCATCCCACTGCCCCGCTCTGTCCCCATAGCCCTGCATCAATCCCCAAACTAATCCCACTGCCCCGCTCACTCCCCATAGCCCTGTATCAATCCCAAACCAATCCCGTTCTCTACATAGCCCTGTATAAATCCCCAAACTAATCCCATTGCCCCACTCTCTCCCCAGAGCTCTGTATCAATCCCTAAATAATCTCACTGCCACACTCTCTCCCCATGGCCCTGTATCAATCCCCAAACTAATCCTACAGACCCGTTCACTCCACATAGTTCTGTATCAATCCCCAAACTAATCCCACTGCCCCACTCTCTCCCCATAGTCCTGAATAAATACCCAAATAATCCCACAGACCCACTCTCTACCCACAGCTCCGTATCAATCCCCAACCTAATCCCACTGCCCCGCTCTCTCCCCATAGCCCTCGATCAATCCCCAAACTTTTCCCAATGTCCCGCTCTCTCTCCATAGCCCTGTATCAATCCCCAAACGAATCCCACTTCCCCACTCTCTCCCCGAGCCCTGAATCAATCCCCAAACTAATCCTACAGACCCGTTCTCTCCACATAGTCCTGTATCAATCCCCAAACTAATCCCACTGCCCCACTCTCTCCCCATAGCACTGAATCAATACACAAATAATCCCACAGCCCCACTCTCTACCCACAGCTCTGTATCAATCCCCAACCTAATCCCACTGCCCCGCTCTCTCCCCATAGCCCCGTATCAATCCCCAAACTAATCCCACTGCCCCACTCTTTCCCCATTGCCCTGTATCAATCCCCAAACTAATCCCACTATCCCGCTGTCTCCCCATAGCCATGTGTCATTCCCAAAACGAATCCCACTATCCCGCTGCCTCCCCATAACTCTGCATCAATCCCCAATTAATCCCGCTGCCCCATTCTCTCCTCATAGCCTTGTGTCAATACCCAAACTAATCCCACTGCCCCACTCTCTCCCCATAGCCCTGTATCAATCTCCAATCTAATCCCACTGCTCTGCTTTCTCCCCATGTCGCTGTATCAATCCCCAAACTAATCCCACTGCCCTGCTCTCTCCCCATAGCCCTGTATCAATCCCCAAACTACTCACCCTGCCCCGCTCTCTCCCCACAGCCCTGTATCAATCCACAATCTAATCCCACTGGCCCCTCCCTCCGCATAGCCCTGTATCAATCCCCAAACTAATCCCACTGCGCCGCTCTCTTCCCATAACCCTGCATCAATCCCAAACTATCCCACTGCCCCACTCTCTCCCCATAGCTCTGTGTCAATCCCCTAACTAATCCCACAGTCCCGTTCTCTCCCCATAGCCCTGTATCAATCCCCAAACTGATCCCACTGCCCCGCTCTCTCCCCATAGCCCTGTATCAATCCCCAAACTAACCCCACTGCCACGCTCTCTCCCCATAGCCCTGTATCAATCCTCAAACTAATCCCACTGCCCCGCTCTCTCCCCATAGCCCCCTATCAATCCCCAAACTAATCCCACTGCCCCGCTATCTCCCCATAGCCCTCTATCAATCCCCAAACTAATCCCACTGTCCTGTTCTCTCCCCATAGCCCTGTATCAATCCCCAAACTAATCCCACTGCCCCACTCTCTCCCCACAGCCCTGTATCAATCCCCAAACTAATCCCACTGACTCCTCCCTCCGCATAGCCCTGTATCAATCCCCAAACTATTCCCACTGCCCCGCTCTCTTCCCATAGCCCTGCATCAATCCCCAAACTATCCCACTGCCCCACTCTCTCCCAATAGCTCTGTGTCAATCCCCTAACTAATCCCACTGCCCCACTCTCTCCCCATAGCCCTGTATCAATCCCCAATCTAATCCCACTGCCCCGCTCTCCCCATAGCCCTGTATCAATCCCCAACTAATCCCACTTCCCCACTCTCTCCCCGGGACCTGTATTAATCCCCAAACTAATGCAACTGCCCCACTCTCGCCCCATAGCTCGGTATCAATACCCAAACTAATCCCAATGTCCCAGTCACTCCCCACAGCCCCATATCAATCCCAAACTAACCCCACTGTCCCCCTCTCTCCCCATAGTACTTTATCAGTCCCAAACTAATCCAACTGCCCGACTCTCTCCCCATAGCCCTGAATCAATCCACAAATAATCCCACTGCCCCACTCTCTACCCACAGCTCTGTATCAATCCCCAAACTAATCCCACTGGCCCCTCCCTCCGCATAGCCCTGTATCAATCCCCAAACTAATCCCACTGCCCCGCTCTCTCCCCACAGCCCTGTATCAATCCTCAAACTAATCCCACTGCCCCGCTCTCTCCCCATAGCCCTCTATCAATCCCCAAACTAATCCCACTGCCCCGCTCTCTCCCCATAGCCCTCCATCAATCCCCAAACTAATCCCACTGTCCTGTTCTCTCCCCATAGCCCTGTATCAATCCCCAAACTAATCCCACTGCCCCACTCTCTCCCCATAGCCCTGTATCAATCCCCAAACTAATCCCACTGCCCCACTCTCTCCCCACAGCCCTGTATCAATCCACAAACTAATCCCACTGGCTCCTCCCTCCGCATAGCCCTGTATCAATCCTCAAACTAATCCAACTGCCCCGCTCTCACTCCATAGCTCTGCATCTACACCCAAACTAATCCCACTGTCCCGCTCTCTCCCCATAGCCCTGTATCAATCCCCAACTAATCCCACTTCCCCACTCTCTCCCCGAGACCTGTATCAATCCCCAAACTGATGCAACTGCCCCACTCTCGCCCCATAGCTCGGTATCAATACCCAAACTAATCCCAATGTCCCAGTCACTCCCCAGAGCCCCATATCAATCCCAAAGTAATCCCACTGCCCCGCTCTCTAAACATAGCCCTGTATCAATCCCCAAACTAATCCAACTGCCCGACTCTCTCTCCATAGCCCTGTATCAATCCCCAAACTAATCCCACTGCCCCACTCTCTCCCCATAGCCCTGTATCAATCCCCAAACTAATCCCACTGCCCCACTCTCTCCCCACATCCCTGTATCAATCCACAAACTAATCCCACTGGCCCCTCCCTCCGCATAGCCCTGTATCAATCCCCAAACTAATCCCACTGCCCCGCTCTCTCCCCATAGTCCTGTATCAATCCCCAAACTAATCCCACTGCCCCGCTCTCTCCCCATAGCCCTGTATTAATCCCCAAACTAATCCCACTGCCCTGCTCTCTCCCCATTGCCCTCTATAAATCCCCAAACTAATCCCACTGCCCCGCTCTCTCCCCATAGCCCTCTATCAATCCCCAAACTAATCCCACTGTCCTGTTCTCTCCCCATAGCCCTGTATCAATCCCCAAACTAATCCCACTGCCCCACTCTCTCCCCACAGCCCTGTATCAATCCACAAACTAATCCCACTGGCCCCTCCCTCCGCATAGCCCTGTATCAATCCCCAAACTAATCCCACTGCCCCGCTCTCTCCCCATAGTCCTGTATAAATCCCCAAACTAATCCCACTGCCCCGCTCTCTCCCCATAGTCCTGTATCAATCCCCAAACTAATCCCACTGCCCCGCTCTCTCCCCATAGCCCTGTATCAATCCCCAAACTAATCCCACTGCCCTGCTCTCTCCCCATTGCCCTCTATAAATCCCCAAACTAATCCCACTGCCCCGCTCTCTCCCCATAGCCCTCTATCAATCCCCAAACTAATCCCACTGTCCTGTTCTCTCCCCATAGCCCTGTATCAATCCCCAAACTAATCCCACTGCCCCACTCTCTCCCCACAGCCCTGTATCAATCCACAAACTAATCCCACTGGCCCCTCCCTCCGCATAGCCCTGTATCAATCCCCAAACTAATCCCACTGCCCCGCTCTCTCCCCATAGTCCTGTATCAATCCCCAAACTAATCCCACTGCCCCGCTCTCTCCCCATAGTCCTGTATCAATCCCCAAACTAATCCCACTGCCCCGCTCTCTCCCCATAGCCCTGTATCAATCCCCAAACTAATGCAACTGCCCCACTCTCGCCCCATAGCTCAGTATCAATACCCAAACTAAGCCCAATGTCCCAGTCACTCCCCATAGCCCCATATCAATCCCAAACTAACCCCACTGTCCCCCTCTCTCCCCATAGCCCTGTATCAATCCCCAAACCGATCCCACTGTCCCACTCTCTCCCCATAGCCCTGTATCACTCCCCAACTAATCCCACTTCCCCACTCTCTCCCCGAGACCTGTATCAATCCCCAAACTAATGCAACTGCCCCACTCTCGCCCCATAGCTCGGTATCAATACCCAAACTAATCCCAATGTCCCAGTCACTCCCCATAGCCCCATATCAATCCCAAACTAACCCCACTGTCCCCCTCTCTCTCCATAGTACTTTATCAGTCCCAAACTAATCCAACTGCCCGACTCTCTCTCCATAGCCCTGTATCAATCCCCAAACTAATCCCACTGCCCCACTCTCTCCCCACAGCCCTGTATCAATCCACAAACTAATCCCACTGGCCCCTCCCTCCGCATAGCCCTGTATCAATCCCCAAACTGATCCCACTGCCCCGCTCTCTCCCTATAGCCCTGTATCAATCCTCAAACTAATCCCACTGCCCCGCTCTCTCCCCATAGCCCTCTATCAATCCCCAAACTAATCCCACTGCCCCGCTCTCTCCCCATAGCCCTCTATCAATCCCCAAACTAATCCCACTGTCCTGTTCTCTCCCCATAGCCCTGTATCAATCCCCAAACTAATCCCACTGCCCCACTCTCTCCCCACAGCCCTGTATCAATCCACAAACTAATCCCACTGGCTCCTCCCTCCGCAAAGCACTGTATCAATCCTCAAACTAATCCAACTGCCCCGCTCTCACTCCATAGCTCTGCATCTACACCCAAACTAATCCCACTGCCCCGCTCTCTCCCCATAGCCCTCTATCAATCCCCAAACTAATCCCACTGCCCCGCTCTCTCCCCATAGCCCTCTATCAATCCCCAAACTAATCCCACTGTCCCGTTCTCTCCCCATAGCCCTGTATCAATCCCCAAACTAATCCAACTGTCCCGTTCTCTCCCCATAGCCCTCTATCAATCCCCAAACTAATCCCACTGTCCCGTTCTCTCCCCATAGCCCTCTATCAATCCCCAAACTAATCCAACTGTCCCGTTCTCTCCCCATAGCCCTCTATCAATCCCCAAACTAATCCCACTGTCCCGTTCTCTCCCCATAGCCCTCTATCAATCCCCAAACTAATCCCACTGTCCCGTTCTCTCCCCATAGCCCTCTATCAATGCCCAAACTAATCCCACGTCCCGTTCTCTCCCCATAGCCCTGTATCAATCCCCAAACTAATCCCACTGTCCCGCTCTCTCCCCATAGCCCTGTATCAATCCCCAACTAATCCCACTTCCCCACTCTCTCCCCGAGACCTGTATCAATCCCCAAACTAATGCAACTGCCCCACTCTCGCCCCATAGCTCGGTATCAATACCCAAACTAATCCCAATGTCCCAGTCACTCCCCATAGCCCCATATCAATCCCAAACTAACCCCACTGTCCCCCTCTCTCCCCATAGCCCTGTATCAATCCCCAAACCTATCCCACTGCCCCGCTCTCTCCCCATAGCCCTGTATCAATCCCCAAACTAATCCCACTGTCCCCCTCTCTCCCCATAGCCCTGTATCAATCCCCAAACTAATCCCACTGCCCCGCTCTCTCCCCATAGTCCTGTATCAATCCCCAAACTAATCCCACTGCCCCGCTCTCTCCCCATAGCCCTGTATCAATCCCAAAACTAATCCCACTGCCCTGCTCTCTCCCCATTGCCCTCTATAAATCCCCAAACTAATCCCACTGCCCCGCTCTCTCCCCATAGCCCTCTATCAATCCCCAAACTAATCCCACTGTCCCGCTCTCTCCCCATAGCCCTGTATCAATCCCCAACTAATCCCACTTCCCCACTCTCTCCCCGAGACCTGTATCAATCCCCAAACTAATGCAACTGCCCCACTCTCGCCCCATAGCTCGGTATCAATACCCAAACTAATCCCAATGTCCCAGTCACTCCCCATAGCCCCATATCAATCCCAAACTAACCCCACTGTCCCCCTCTCTCCCCATAGCCCTGTATCAATCCCCAAACCTATCCCACTGCCCCGCTCTCTCCCCATAGCCCTGTATCAATCCCCAAACTAATCCCACTGTCCCCCTCTCTCCCCATAGCCCTGTATCAATCCCCAAACCTATCCCACTGCCCCGCTCTCTCCCCATAGCCCTGTATCAATCCCCAAACTAATCCCACTGTCCCCCTCTCTCCCCATAGCCCTGTATCAATCCCCAAACTAATCCCACTGCCCCGCTCTCTCCCCATAGTCCTGTATCAATCCCCAAACTAATCCCACTGCCCCGCTCTCTCCCCATAGCCCTGTATCAATCCCAAAACTAATCCCACTGCCCTGCTCTCTCCCCATTGCCCTCTATAAATCCCCAAACTAATCCCACTGCCCCGCTCTCTCCCCATAGCCCTCTATCAATCCCCAAACTAATCCCACTGTCCTGTTCTCTCCCCATAGCCCTCTATCAATCCCCAAACTAATCCCACTGGCTCCTCCCTCCGCAAAGCCCTGTATCAATCCTCAAACTAATCCAACTGTCCCGTTCTCTCCCCATAGCCCTGTATCACTCCCCAACTAATCCCACTTCCCCACTCTCTCCCCGAGACCTGTATCAATCCCCAAACTAATGCAACTGCCCCACTCTCGCCCCATAGCTCGGTATCAATACCCAAACTAATCCCAATGTCCCAGTCACTCCCCATAGCCCCATATCAATACCAAACTAACCCCACTGTCCCCCTCTCTCCCCATAGTACTTTATCAGTCCCAAACTAATCCAACTGCCCGACTCTCTCTCCATAGCCCTATATCAATCCCCAAACTAATCCCACTGCCCCACTCTCTCCCCATAGCGCTGTATCAATCCCCAAACTAATCCCACTGCCCCACTCTCTCCCCACAGCCCTGTATCAATCCACAAACTAATCCCACTGGCCCCTCCCTCCGCATAGCCCTGTATCAATCCCCAAACTGATCCCACTGCCCCGCTCTCTCCCCATAGCCCTGTGTCAATCCTCAAACTAATCCCACTGCCCCGCTCTCTCCCCATAGCCCTCTATCAATCCCCAAACTAATCCCACTGCCCCGCTCTCTCCCCATAGCCCTCTATCAATCCCCAAACTAATCCCACTGTCCTGTTCTCTCCCCATAGCCCTCTATCAATCCCCAAACTAATCCCACTGCCCCGCTCTCTCCCCATAGCCCTGTATCAATCCCCAAACTAATCCCACTGCCCCACTCTCTCCCCATAGCCCTGTATCAATCCCCAAACTAATCCCACTGCCCCACTCTCTCCCCACAGCCCTGTATCAATCCACAAACTAATCCCACTGGCTCCTCCCTCCGCAAAGCACTGTATCAATCCTCAAACTAATCCAATTGCCCCGCTCTCACTCCATAGCTCTGCATCTACACCCAAACTAATCCCACTGCCCCGCTCTCTCCCCATAGCCCTCTATCAATCCCCAAACTAATCCCACTGTCCCGTTCTCTCCCCATAGCCCTGTATCAATCCCCAAACTAATCCCACTGTCCCGCTCTCTCCCCATAGCCCTGTATCAATCCCCAACTAATCCCACTTCCCCACTCTCTCCCCGAGACCTGTATCAATCCCCAAACTAATGCAACTGCCCCACTCTCGCCCCATAGCTCGGTATCAATACCCAAACTAATCCCAATGTCCCAGTCACTCCCCATAGCCCCATGTCAATCCCAAACTAACCCCACTGTCCCCCTCTCTCCCCATAGCCCTGTATCAATCCCCAAACCTATCCCACTGCCCCGCTCTCTCCCCATAGCCCTGTATCAATCCCCAAACTGATCCCACTGTCCCCCTCTCTCCCCATAGCCCTGTATCAATCCCCAAACTAATCCCACTGCCCCGCTCTCTCCCCATAGCCCTGTATCAATCCCAAACCAATCCCACTGTTACACTCTCTCCCCATAACCCTGTTTCAATTCCAAAACTAATCCCTCTTCCCCACTCTCTCCCCATAGCCCTGTATCAATCCCCAAACTAATGCAACAGCCCCACTCTTGCCCCATAGCCCTGTATCAATCCCCAAACTAATTCCAACCCCGCTCACTCCCCATAGTCCTTATCAATCCCAAACTAATCCCGTTCTCTCCATAGCCCTGTATAAATCCCCAAACTAATCCCATTGCCCCACTCTCTCCCCATAACCCTGTATCAATCCCCAAACTAATCCCACTGCCCCACTCTCTCCCCAGAGCTCCGTATCAATCCCTAAATAATCTCACTGCCACACTCTCTCCCCATAACTTTGTGTCAATCCCAAACTACTCCCACTCTCCTGTTCTCTCCCCATGGCCCTGTATCAATCCCCAAAATAATCCTACAGACCCGTTCTCTCCACATAGCCCTCTATCAATCCCCAAACTAATCCCACTGCCCCACTCTCTCACCATAGCCCTGAATCAATACCCAAATAATCCCAATGCCCCACTCTGTACCCACAGCTCCGTATCAATCCCCAACCTAATCCCACTGCCCCGCTCTCTCCCCATAGCCCCGTATAAATGCCCAAACTAATCCCACTGCCCCGCTCTCTCCCCATTGCCATGTGTCAATCCCAAAACGAATCCCACTGCTCCGCTTATCCCTATAAACATGTTGCAATTCATAAACTAATCCCACTAGCCCGCTGTCTCGCCATAACTCTGCATCAATCCCCAAATAATCCCACTGCCGCACTCTCTCCTCATAGCCTTGTGTCAATACCCAAAGTAATCCCACAGCCCCGCTCTCTTCCCATAGCCCTGCATCAATCCCCAAACTATCCCAATGCCCCACTCTCTCCCCATAGCCCTGTGTCAATCCCAAACTAATCCCACTGCCCCACTCTCTCCCCATAGCCCTGTATCAATCCCCAACCTAATCCCACTGCCCCACTCTCTCTCCATAGCCCTGTATCAATCCCCAAACTAATCCCACTGCCCTACTCTCTCCCCATTGCCCTGTATCAATCCCCAAACTAATCCCACTGCCCCGCTCTCACCCCATAGTCCTGAATCAATCCCAAACTAATCCCCTTCCCTCCATAGTCCCGTATCAATCCCCAAATAATCCCACTGCCCTGCTCCATCCCCATAGTTCTGCATCAATCCCAAACTCATCCCACTATCCCGCTCTCTCCCCATAGCCCGGTATCAATCCCAAACTAATCCACCTCTCCCCAAAGCCCTGTCTCAATCCCAAACTAATCCCAGTCTCCTGTTCTCTCCCGATAGCGCTGTATCAATCCTCAAACTAATCCCATTGCCCCACTCTCTCCCCATAACCCGGTATCAATCCCCAAACTAATCCCACTGCCCCACTCTCTCCCCTTAGCCCTGAATCAATCCCAAACTAATCCCACTGCCCTATTGTCGCTCCACAGCCCTGTATCAATCCCAAATGAATTCCCCGCTCTCCCCATAGCCCTGTATCAATCCCCAAACTAATCCCACCGTCCCGCTCTCTCCCCATAGCCCTGTATCAATCCCCAAACTAATCCCACTGCCCCGCTCTCTCCCCATAACCCTGTTTCAATTCCAAAACTAATCCCTCTTCCCCACTCTCTCCCCGAGCCCTGTATCAATCCCCAAACTAATGCAACTGCCCCACTCTCGCCCCATAGCTCGGTATCAATCCCCAAACTAATCCCAATGTCCCAGTCACTCCCCATAGCCCCATATCAATCCCAAACTAACCCCACTGTCCCCCTCTCTCCCCATAGCCCTGTATCAATCCCCAAACCTATCCCACTGCCCCGCTCTCTCCCCATAGCCCTGTATCAATCCCAAACTAATCCCACAGCCCCGCTCTCTCCTTAGAGCCCTGTATCAATCCCGAAACAATCTCACCGCCACACTCTCTCCTCATAGCCTTGTCAATCCCAAACTAATCCCCCTCTCCCCATAGCCCTGTATCAATCCCAAACTAATCCCATTGCCCCACTCTCTCCCCATAGCACTGTATCAATCCCCAAACTAATCCCACTGCCCCGCTCTCTCCCCATAGCCCTCTATCAATCCCCAAACTAATCCCACTGCCCCGCTCTCTCCCCATAGCCCTCTATCAATCCCCAAACTAATCCCACTGTCCCGTTCTCTCCCCATAGCCCTGTATCAATCCCCAAACTAATCCAACTGTCCCGTTCTCTCCCCATAGCCCTCTATCAATCCCCAAACTAATCCCACTGTCCCGTTCTCTCCCCATAGCCCTCTATCAATCCCCAAACTAAACCAACTGTCCCGTTCTCTCCCCATAGCCCTCTATCAATCCCCAAACTAATCCCACTGTCCCGTTCTCTCCCCATAGCCCTCTATCAATCCCCAAACTAATCCCACTGTCCCGTTCTCTCCCCATAGCCCTCTATCAATGCCCAAACTAATCCCACGTCCCGTTCTCTCCCCATAGCCCTGTATCAATCCCCAAACTAATCCCACTGTCCCGCTCTCTCCCCATAGCCCTGTATCAATCCCCAACTAATCCCACTTCCCCACTCTCTCCCCGAGACCTGTATCAATCCCCAAACTAATGCAACTGCCCCACTCTCGCCCCATAGCTCGGTATCAATACCCAAACTAATCCCAATGTCCCAGTCACTCCCCATAGCCCCATATCAATCCCAAACTAACCCCACTGTCCCCCTCTCTCCCCATAGCCCTGTATCAATCCCCAAACCTATCCCACTGCCCCGCTCTCTCCCCATAGCCCTGTATCAATCCCCAAACTAATCCCACTGTCCCCCTCTCTCCCCATAGCCCTGTATCAATCCCCAAACTAATCCCACTGCCCCGCTCTCTCCCCATAGTCCTGTATCAATCCCCAAACTAATCCCACTGCCCCGCTCTCTCCCCATAGCCCTGTATCAATCCCAAAACTAATCCCACTGCCCTGCTCTCTCCCCATTGCCCTCTATAAATCCCCAAACTAATCCCACTGCCCCGCTCTCTCCCCATAGCCCTCTATCAATCCCCAAACTAATCCCACTGTCCCGCTCTCTCCCCATAGCCCTGTATCAATCCCCAACTAATCCCACTTCCCCACTCTCTCCCCGAGACCTGTATCAATCCCCAAACTAATGCAACTGCCCCACTCTCGCCCCATAGCTCGGTATCAATACCCAAACTAATCCCAATGTCCCAGTCACTCCCCATAGCCCCATATCAATCCCAAACTAACCCCACTGTCCCCCTCTCTCCCCATAGCCCTGTATCAATCCCCAAACCTATCCCACTGCCCCGCTCTCTCCCCATAGCCCTGTATCAATCCCCAAACTAATCCCACTGTCCCCCTCTCTCCCCATAGCCCTGTATCAATCCCCAAACCTATCCCACTGCCCCGCTCTCTCCCCATAGCCCTGTATCAATCCCCAAACTAATCCCACTGTCCCCCTCTCTCCCCATAGCCCTGTATCAATCCCCAAACTAATCCCACTGCCCCGCTCTCTCCCCATAGTCCTGTATCAATCCCCAAACTAATCCCACTGCCCCGCTCTCTCCCCATAGCCCTGTATCAATCCCAAAACTAATCCCACTGCCCTGCTCTCTCCCCATTGCCCTCTATAAATCCCCAAACTAATCCCACTGCCCCGCTCTCTCCCCATAGCCCTCTATCAATCCCCAAACTAATCCCACTGTCCTGTTCTCTCCCCATAGCCCTCTATCAATCCCCAAACTAATCCCACTGGCTCCTCCCTCCGCAAAGCCCTGTATCAATCCTCAAACTAATCCAACTGTCCCGTTCTCTCCCCATAGCCCTGTATCACTCCCCAACTAATCCCACTTCCCCACTCTCTCCCCGAGACCTGTATCAATCCCCAAACTAATGCAACTGCCCCACTCTCGCCCCATAGCTCGGTATCAATACCCAAACTAATCCCAATGTCCCAGTCACTCCCCATAGCCCCATATCAATACCAAACTAACCCCACTGTCCCCCTCTCTCCCCATAGTACTTTATCAGTCCCAAACTAATCCAACTGCCCGACTCTCTCTCCATAGCCCTATATCAATCCCCAAACTAATCCCACTGCCCCAATCTCTCCCCATAGCGCTGTATCAATCCCCAAACTAATCCCACTGCCCCACTCTCTCCCCACAGCCCTGTATCAATCCACAAACTAATCCCACTGGCCCCTCCCTCCGCATAGCCCTGTATCAATCCCCAAACTGATCCCACTGCCCCGCTCTCTCCCCATAGCCCTGTGTCAATCCTCAAACTAATCCCACTGCCCCGCTCTCTCCCCATAGCCCTCTATCAATCCCCAAACTAATCCCACTGCCCCGCTCTCTCCCCATAGCCCTCTATCAATCCCCAAACTAATCCCACTGTCCTGTTCTCTCCCCATAGCCCTCTATCAATCCCCAAACTAATCCCACTGCCCCGCTCTCTCCCCATAGCCCTGTATCAATCCCCAAACTAATCCCACTGCCCCACTCTCTCCCCATAGCCCTGTATCAATCCCCAAACTAATCCCACTGCCCCACTCTCTCCCCACAGCCCTGTATCAATCCACAAACTAATCCCACTGGCTCCTCCCTCCGCAAAGCACTGTATCAATCCTCAAACTAATCCAATTGCCCCGCTCTCACTCCATAGCTCTGCATCTACACCCAAACTAATCCCACTGCCCCGCTCTCTCCCCATAGCCCTCTATCAATCCCCAAACTAATCCCACTGTCCCGCTCTCTCCCCATAGCCCTGTATCAATCCCCAACTAATCCCACTTCCCCACTCTCTCCCCGAGACCTGTATCAATCCCCAAACTAATGCAACTGCCCCACTCTCGCCCCATAGCTCGGTATCAATACCCAAACTAATCCCAATGTCCCAGTCACTCCCCATAGCCCCATGTCAATCCCAAACTAACCCCACTGTCCCCCTCTCTCCCCATAGCCCTGTATCAATCCCCAAACCTATCCCACTGCCCCGCTCTCTCCCCATAGCCCTGTATCAATCCCCAAACTGATCCCACTGTCCCCCTCTCTCCCCATAGCCCTGTATCAATCCCCAAACTAATCCCACTGCCCCGCTCTCTCCCCATAGCCCTGTATCAATCCCAAACCAATCCCACTGTTACACTCTCTCCCCATAACCCTGTTTCAATTCCAAAACTAATCCCTCTTCCCCACTCTCTCCCCATAGCCCTGTATCAATCCCCAAACTAATGCAACAGCCCCACTCTTGCCCCATAGCCCTGTATCAATCCCCAAACTAATTCCAACCCCGCTCACTCCCCATAGTCCTTATCAATCCCAAACTAATCCCGTTCTCTCCATAGCCCTGTATAAATCCCCAAACTAATCCCATTGCCCCACTCTCTCCCCATAACCCTGTATCAATCCCCAAACTAATCCCACTGCCCCACTCTCTCCCCAGAGCTCCGTATCAATCCCTAAATAATCTCACTGCCACACTCTCTCCCCATAACTTTGTGTCAATCCCAAACTACTCCCACTCTCCTGTTCTCTCCCCATGGCCCTGTATCAATCCCCAAAATAATCCTACAGACCCGTTCTCTCCACATAGCCCTCTATCAATCCCCAAACTAATCCCACTGCCCCACTCTCTCACCATAGCCCTGAATCAATACCCAAATAATCCCAATGCCCCACTCTGTACCCACAGCTCCGTATCAATCCCCAACCTAATCCCACTGCCCCGCTCTCTCCCCATAGCCCCGTATAAATGCCCAAACTAATCCCACTGCCCCGCTCTCTCCCCATTGCCATGTGTCAATCCCAAAACGAATCCCACTGCTCCGCTTATCCCTATAAACATGTTGCAATTCATAAACTAATCCCACTAGCCCGCTGTCTCGCCATAACTCTGCATCAATCCCCAAATAATCCCACTGCCGCACTCTCTCCTCATAGCCTTGTGTCAATACCCAAAGTAATCCCACAGCCCCGCTCTCTTCCCATAGCCCTGCATCAATCCCCAAACTATCCCAATGCCCCACTCTCTCCCCATAGCCCTGTGTCAATCCCAAACTAATCCCACTGCCCCACTCTCTCCCCATAGCCCTGTATCAATCCCCAACCTAATCCCACTGCCCCACTCTCTCTCCATAGCCCTGTATCAATCCCCAAACTAATCCCACTGCCCTACTCTCTCCCCATTGCCCTGTATCAATCCCCAAACTAATCCCACTGCCCCGCTCTCACCCCATAGTCCTGAATCAATCCCAAACTAATCCCCTTCCCTCCATAGTCCCGTATCAATCCCCAAATAATCCCACTGCCCTGCTCCATCCCCATAGTTCTGCATCAATCCCAAACTCATCCCACTATCCCGCTCTCTCCCCATAGCCCGGTATCAATCCCAAACTAATCCACCTCTCCCCAAAGCCCTGTCTCAATCCCAAACTAATCCCAGTCTCCTGTTCTCTCCCGATAGCGCTGTATCAATCCTCAAACTAATCCCATTGCCCCACTCTCTCCCCATAACCCGGTATCAATCCCCAAACTAATCCCACTGCCCCACTCTCTCCCCTTAGCCCTGAATCAATCCCAAACTAATCCCACTGCCCTATTGTCGCTCCACAGCCCTGTATCAATCCCAAATGAATTCCCCGCTCTCCCCATAGCCCTGTATCAATCCCCAAACTAATCCCACCGTCCCGCTCTCTCCCCATAGCCCTGTATCAATCCCCAAACTAATCCCACTGCCCCGCTCTCTCCCCATAACCCTGTTTCAATTCCAAAACTAATCCCTCTTCCCCACTCTCTCCCCGAGCCCTGTATCAATCCCCAAACTAATGCAACTGCCCCACTCTCGCCCCATAGCTCGGTATCAATCCCCAAACTAATCCCAATGTCCCAGTCACTCCCCATAGCCCCATATCAATCCCAAACTAACCCCACTGTCCCCCTCTCTCCCCATAGCCCTGTATCAATCCCCAAACCTATCCCACTGCCCCGCTCTCTCCCCATAGCCCTGTATCAATCCCAAACTAATCCCACAGCCCCGCTCTCTCCTTAGAGCCCTGTATCAATCCCGAAACAATCTCACCGCCACACTCTCTCCTCATAGCCTTGTCAATCCCAAACTAATCCCCCTCTCCCCATAGCCCTGTATCAATCCCAAACTAATCCCATTGCCCCACTCTCTCCCCATAGCACTGTATCAATCCCCAAACTAATCCCACTGCCCCGCTCTCACCCCATAGTCCTGAATCAATCCCAAACTAATCCCCTTCCCTCCATAGTCCTGTATCAATCCCCAAATAATCCCACTGCCCTGCTCCATCCCCATAGTTCTGCATCAATCCCCAAACCAATCTCACTGCCCCGCTCTCACCCCATAGTCCTGTATCAATCCCAAACTAATCCCACTATCCCGCTCTCTCCCCATAGCCCTGTATCAATCCCAAACTAATCCCCCTCTCCCCAAAGCCCTGTATCAATCCCAAACTAATCCCAGTCTCCTGTTCTCTCCTCATAGCGCTGTATCAATCCTCAAACTAATCCCATTGCCCCACTCTCTCCCCATAACCCGGTATCAATCCCCAAACTAACCACACTGCCCCACTCTCTCCCCATAGCCCTGAATCAATCCCAAATTAATCCCAATGCCCCACTTTCTCCCCATAGCCCTGTATCAATCCCCAAACTAATCCCACAGCCCCGCTCTCTACCCATAGCCCTGTATCGATCCCCAAACTAATCCCACTGCCCCACTCTCTCCCCATAGCCCTGTATCAATCCCCAAACTAATCCCACTGCCCCACTCTCTCCCCATAGCCCTGTATCGATCCCCAAACTAATCCCACTGTCACGTTCTCGCTTCATAGCCCTGTGTCAATCCCCAGACTAATCTCAATGCTCAGCTCTCCCCTCATAGTCCTGAATCAATACCCAAATAATCCCACTGCCCCACTCTCTACCCATAGCTCCGTATCAATCCCCAAACTAATCCCAATGTCCCACTCTCTCCCTATAGCCCTATATTAATCCCCAAACCCATCCCACTGCCCCACTCTCTCCCCATAGCCCTCTATCAATGCCAAAACTCATCCCACTGCCCAACTCTGTCCCCATAGTCCTGTATCATTCCCAAAACTCATCCCACTGCCCCACCCTCTCCCCATAGCCCTGTATCAATCCCAAAACTAATCCCAATGTCCCAGTCACTCCCCATAGCCCCATATCAATCCCAAACTAACCCCACTGTCCCCCTCTCTCCCCATAGCCCTGTATTAATCCCCAAACTAATCCCACTGCCCCGCTCTCTCCTTAGAGCCCTCTATCAATCCCGAAACAATCTCACTGCCACACGCTCTCCCCATAGCCTTGTCAATACCAAACTAATCCCTCTCTCCCCAGAGCCCTGTATCAACCCCCAAATAATCCCACTGCCCCGCTCTCTCCCCATAGCTCTGTATCAATCCCAAACTAATCCCACTGCCCCGCTCTCTCCCCATAGCCCTGTATCAAACCTGAAACTAATCCCAATGTCCCACTCTCTCCCTATAGCCCTGCATTAATCCCCAAACTAATCCCACTGCCCTGCTCTCTCCCCATAGCCCTGCATCACTCCCCAAAGTAATCCCACTACCCCACTCTCTCCCCACAGCCGTGTATCAATCCCCAAACTAATCCCACTGCCCCGCTCTCCCCCATAGCCCTGTATCAATCCCCAAACTAATCCCACTGCCTCACTCTCTCCCCATAGCCCTGTATCAATCCCCAAACTAATCCCACTTTCCCGCCCTCTGCTCATAGCCCTGTATCAATACCCAAACAAATCCCACTGCCCCACTCTCTCCCCATAGCGCTGTATCAATCCCAAATTAACCCCACTGTCTCACTTACTCCCCGTAGCCCTGCATCAATCCCAAACTAATCCCACTGTCAGTCACTCACCCCATAGCCCTGTATCAATCCCAAACTAATCCCACTGTCAGTCTCTCTCCCCATAGCTCTGTATCGATCCCCAAACTAATCCCACTGCCCTGCTCTCTCCTCATAGCCCTGTATCAATTCCCAAACTAATCCCACTACCCCGCTCTCCCCCATGGCCCTGTATCAATCCCCAAACTAATCCCACTGCCCCACTCTCTTCCCAAAGCCCTGCATCAATCCCAAACTAATCCCACTGCCCCACTCTCTTCCCAAAGCCCTGTATCAATCCCAAACTAATCCCACTGCCCCACTCTCTCCCCATAGCCCTGTATCAATCCCCAAACGAATCCCACTGCCCTGCTGCTCTATGGCCTGGTAAGGTTCCCCAACTGGTGGAAATATCCGCTAAGAATTTCGAACGTCAGACAGACTCAATGCATTGGTGATTATTCTGAACATGTTAGACTCATCATCTAATTTCTAAACCGGGTGGCAATCTACTTCCAACTGTCCCCACATTTCATTCCAGTCTTGTGAGGCTATTGCAGTGACCAGAATCTGCTGTGGAAAACTAAAATCTCTCAAGTGTCTTCCTCCCCGCATCGAGCAGAGCTCAGCAACCCTCGGCCAGACGAAGTTCTTCTCTCTCTCTCAGAGTGTAACACACACACACACAGATAACGGGGCTACAGGTTAATGAGGAACTTGTCTCGGGCAATGCCGTGTTTTGACTTCTCCGCTGCCATCGCTTTATTGTGTCTTGCCGACGGGACACCTGCGGGAGTTATCTCCAGCTGGCCAAAGCTCCGATTCTCGCCCCCACTGCCACACAATGAAGAGGACTGCAACCTCTCCCCCCAACCCCCACCTCCCCTCACCACCTCAGCTGCACAGAAACATGCAAGTTATCCCAAGGTCGGGCTGTTGTTGACGGAGATAAAGCATCGTTCCCAAGCCGAAAGCTGGGCTGAGAAATCTCACACCACAGAGGGCGAGTGTGGAGAGAGCGCAGCAGGTGTGACCTGTCAGCTTGCGGCTAAATTGTAATCTCCAGCACTCCTCCCGTTAGAATTATTTTTATTTTTCTCTCCGTCAATTATTTTCCGGACGTTTATCTGTTTTCGCCCGACTTATCGGCCAGTCTCGACCTTGCGGAGGTGCCCTGCTGTTGCTCCCAGTTGACGGGCGGACGGTCAACATGCTATCTGTGCCCATCGCGCTGGCAGTCTTCATCACACTGGCTCCCCTCAGGATGTCACATCTGCTGCCACTCTCCCGACAGGACGCAACCCACGCTGGGAACTGGTCGGTCAACACCTCCACCACCATCAGCAGGTAAAACCAAACAGCATCCACAACAGAGAGAGAGAAAAACAGACAAAAGCAGCAGGAACCTGGCTTTCCGGCCCAGGGGTGGGGGAGTTAATCTCGCCTGCTTGGCAGTTACTGAGCGCCAATGTGCTATATCAATCCCCAAACTAATCCCACTGCCCCACTCTCTCCCCATAGCCCTGTATCAATCCCCAAACTAATCCCACTGCCCCACTCTCTCCCCATAGCCCTGTATCAATCCTCAAACTAATCCCACTGCCCCACTCTCTCCCCATAGCCCTGTATCAATCCCCAAACTAATCCCACTGCCCCACTCTCTCCCCATAGCCCTGTATCAATCCCCAAACTAATCCCACTGCCCCACTCTCTCCCCATAGCCCTGTATCAATCCCCAAACTAATCCCACTGCCCCACTCTCTCCCCATAGCCCTGTATCAATCCCCAAACTAATCCCACTGCCCCACTCTCTCCCCATAGCCCTGTATCAATCCCCAAACTAATCCCACTGCCCCACTCTCTCCCCATAGCCCTGTATCAATCCCCAAACTAATCCCACTGCCCCACTCTCTCCCCATAGCCCTCTATCAATCCCCAAACTAATCCCACTGCCCCACTCTCCCCCCATTGCCCTCTATCAATCCCCAAACTAATACCACTGCCCCACCCTCCCCCCATTGCCCTCTATCAATCCCCAAACTAATCCCACTGCCCCACTCTCTCCCCATAGCCCTGTATCAATCCCCAAACTAATCCCACTGCCCCACTCTCTCCCCATAGCCCTGTATCAATCCCCAAACTAATCCCACTGCCCCACTCTCTCCCCATAGCCCTGTATCAATCCCCAAACTAATCCCACTGCCCCACTCTCTCCCCATAGCCCTGTATCAATCCCCAAACTAATTCCACTGCCCCATTCTCTCCCCATAGGCCTGTATAAATCCCCAAACTAATCCCACTGCCCCACTTTCTCTCCATAGCCCTGTATCAATCCCCAAACTAATCCCACTGCCCCACCCTCTCCCCATAGGCCTGTATCAATCCCCAAACTAATCCCACTGCCCCACTCTCTCCCCATCGCCCTGTATCAATCCTCAAACTAATCCCACTGCCCCACTCTCTCCCCATAGCCCTGTATCAATCCCAAACTAATGCCACTGCCCCACTCTCTCCTCATAGCCCAGTATCAATCCCCAAACTAATCCCACTGCCCCACTCTCTCCCCACAGCCCTGTATCAATCCCCAAACTAATCCCACTGCCCCACTCTCTCCCTTTCAAATGTTTCAAATTTCACTGATTGGTTCAGTGTGTCTTGATTCAAGGATCTACCCGCTCTCTCAGAGTGAGCAGTTTAAAGTTGATTAAATCGTGTCACAAGTAAGGCTTACATTAACACCGCACTGAAGTTGCTGTGAAAACTCCCCCAGTCGCCACACTCCTGTTCGATTGACCCATACCGGGGTGCCCCCCGTGATGCCCCTTTGATCGGGGTGGGGGTGTGGGGGGTGTGCCTGTCCAACCTCATCCCCTCTGGCTGAGATCAATGGCGGGGCGTGGGGGCAGAGCATTGGTGGCAGCTATAGCTATGGGAGGCAGACATGGGGCGGAGGTGGAGGGGGGCGGAGGGGGGTGGGCGCGGAGCACGTGCAGACTCCCACACATAGAATAGAGACCTACAGTGCAGAAGGAGGCCATTCGGCCCATCGAGTGTGCACCAGCCACAGTTCCACCCAAGCTCCATCCCCACAACACCTAGCTAGTCCCCTTGACACTTAGGAACAATTTAGCATGGCCAATCCACCTAACCTGCACATCTTTGGACACTAAGGGGCAATTTAGCATGGCCAATCTACCTAACCTGCACATCTTTGCACAGTAAGGGGCAATTTAGCATGGCCAATCCACCCAACCAGCACAGTTTTGGAAACTAAGGGGCAATTTAGCATGGCCAATCCACCTAACCAGCACAGTTTTGGACACTAAGGGGCAATTTAGCATGGCCAATCCACCTAACCTGCACATCTTTGGAAACTAAGGGGCAATTAAGCATGGCCAATCCACCTAACCCGCAAATCTTTGGAGTGTGGGAGGAAACCGGAGCACCCGGAGGAAACCCACGCAGGCACGGGGGGAGAACATGCAGACTCCACACAGACAGTCACCCAAGCCGGAAATCGAACCCGGGTCCCTGGGCGCTGTGAGGGAGTGACTAACCGCTCACAGTGCTAACCGCTGTGCCACCATGCCACCCCATTTATCACATTTATAAATACCATGCATTTATCACAGACTGGATCCCTCCCCAGGTTGCAACTTGGCTGAATTAACCTGGGCACCAGCTCACTTCAGAGGCATTGTCAGCTTCCCATAGCTATAGCTGCCCCCAACGCTCTGCCCTCCACCCCCCTCAAACCCCGACATTGATCTTAGCCAGAGGGTATCAGCTTGGACAGGCATCCCCCCCAGTCGAAGGGACATCAGGAAGGGTTCCCGGGTACGGGTCAGCCGCTGGCTATTCGGGCCAAGAGGCAGTTACCTGGGCAACCCCCTCTCCCCCACATCACCTCCCCCCTCTCCTCCTCCTCTCACTGCCCTCTCGAGTATTCATTCCCTCAATGGCACACTCACACCTTCAGCTCTCCCGACCACTGCAGCAGACACACACTCCGGGACTGAGGGAGCATCTGCCACTCACTCACTCACTCACTCACTCACTCACTCACTCACTCACTCTCACTCACTCACTCACACACTCACTCACACACTCACTCACACACTCACTCACTCACCCACTCACTCACTCACTCACACACTCACTCACACACTCACACACTCACTCACTCACACACTCACTCACTCACACACTCACTCACTCACACACTCACACACTCACTCACACACACTCACTCACTCACACACTCACTCACTCACTCACTCACACACTCACTCACTCACACACTCACTCACTCACACACTCACTCACTCACACACTCACTCACTCACACACTCACACACTCACTCACACACTCACTCACTCACTCACACACTCACTCACTCACTCACACACTCACTCACTCACACACTCACTCACTCACACACTCACTCACTCACACACTCACACACTCACTCACTCACACACTCACTCACACACTCACTCACACACTCACTCACTCACTCACACACTCACTCACTCACACACTCACTCACTCACTCACACACTCACTCACTCACACGCTCACACACTCACACACTCACTCACACTCACTCACACACTCACTCACACACACTCACACACTCAGTCACACACTCACTCACACACTCACTCACTCACACACTCACACACTCACACACTCACTCACTCACTCACTCACACACTCACACACTCACTCACACACTCACACACTCACTCACTCACACACTCACACACTCACTCACTCACTCACTCATTCACTCAATCACTCACTCGCACACTCACTCGCACACTCACTCGCACACTCACTCGCACACTCACTCGCACACTCACTCACTCACCCAGTCACTCACCCAATCACTCACTCACTCACACTCACTCACTCACCCAGTCACTCACCCAATCACTCACTCACTCACTCACACTCACTCACTCAATCATTCACTCAATCACTCACTCACTCACTCACACTCACTCACTCACTCACTCAATCATTCACTCAATCACTCACCCAATCACACACTCACTCACTCACACATGCTCACTCTCTCACTCACTCACTCGCACACACACTCACTCTCTCACTCACTCACTCACTCGCACACTCACTCACTCTCACACTCACTCACTCACTCACTCACCCAATCACTCATCCAATCACTCACCCAATCACTCACTCACACACTCACTCACTCACACTCACACACTCACTCACACACTCACTCACTCACACTCACACACTCACTCACTCACACTCACACACTCAATGTCTCACTCACTCACACACTCACGCAGTCACTCAATCACTCACTCAATCACTCACCCAATCACACACTCACACACTCACTCACTCACACACACTCACTCTCTCACTCACTCACAGTCACACACTCACTCACTCACACTCACACACTCACTCACTCACGCAATCACTCACTCAATCACTCACTCAATCACTCACTCACTCACTCAATCACTCAATCACTCACTGTCACATTCACTCACACTCACTCACACTCACACACTCACTCACACACTCACTCACACACTCACACACTCACTCACTCACACACTCACTCACTCACACACTCACACACTCACTCACTCACACACTCACTCACTCACACTCACACACTCAATGACTCACTCACTCACTCACACTCACACACTCACTCAGTCACTCAATCACTCACTCACACACTCACACACTCACTCACACACTCAGTCACTCACTCACTCAATCACTCACTCACTCACTCAATCACTCACTCACTTACCCAATCACTTACTCAATCATTCACTCAATCACTCACTCACTCACCCAATCACTCACTCAATCATTCACTCAATCACTCACTCTCACAATCATTCACACCGCCACTCACTCACACACCCACTCACTCACTCACTCACTCACACACTTACACACACACTCACTCACTCACTCACTTACTCACACACTCACTCACTCACACACTCACTCACTCACACACATACACACTCACTCACTCACAAACTTACACACTCACTCACTCACTCAATCACTCACCCAAACACTCACTCAATCACTCACTCAATCACTCATACACTCACTCACTCAGTCACTCAATCACTCAATCACTCACTGACTCACTCTCACACTCTCACACTCATTCACACGCCCAGTCACACACTCACTCACACACTCACACACTCACTCACTCACTCACTCACACACTCCCACACACTCACTCAGTCAATCACTCACTCACACTCACTCACACTCACTCACACACTCACACACACTCACTCACACACTCCCACAGTCACTCACTCATTCACTCAATCACTCACTCACACTCACTCATACACGCTCACTCACACACATTCAGTCACACACATTCACACACCCACTCACACACCCACTCACACTCACCCACACACTCACCCACACACTCACCCACACACTTACACACTCACTCACCCACACACTCACCCACACACTCACCCACACACTCACACACTCACTCACACTCACACACACACGCTCAATCACTCACTCACTCACACACACTCACTCACACTCACACACTCACTCAATCACTCAATCACTCACTCACACACACACACACACTCACACACTCACTCACACACTCACACAAACACACTCACACACTCACTCACTCCCTCAATCATTCACTCAATCACTCAATCACTCACCCAATCACACACTCACACATGCTCACTCTCTCACTCACTCACTCGCACACACACTCACTCTCTCACTCACTCACTCGCACACTCACTCACTCTCACACTCACTCACTCACTCACCCAATCACTCATCCAATCACTCACCCAATCACTCAGTCACACACTCACTCACTTACACTCACACACTCACTCACTTACTCACTCACACTCACACACTCACTCACTCACTCACACTCACACACTCAATGACTCACTCACTCACACACTGACTCAGTCACTCAATCACTCACTCAATCACTCACCCAATCACACACTCACACACTCACTCACTCACACACTCACTCACTCACACACTCACTCACTCACACACTCACACACTCACTCACACACTCACTCACACACTCACTCACTCACTCACACACTCACTCACTCACTCGCACACTCACTCACTCACACACTCACTCACTCACACACTCACACACTCACTCACACTCACTCACACACTCACTCACACACACTCACACACTCAGTCACACACTCACTCACACACTCACTCACTCACACACTCACACACTCACTCACTCACTCACACACTCACACACTCACACACTCACACACTCACTCACACACTCACACACTCACTCACTCACTCACACACTCACACACTCACTCACTCACTCATTCACTCAATCACTCACTCGCACACTCACTCGCACACTCACTCGCACACTCACTCGCACACTCACTCACTCACCCAGTCACTCACCCAATCACTCACTCACTCACACTCACTCACTCACCCAGTCACTCACCCAATCACTCACTCACTCACTCACACTCACTCACTCACTCAATCATTCACTCAATCACTCACCCAATCACACACTCACTCACTCACACATGCTCACTCTCTCACTCACTCACTCGCACACACACTCACTCTCTCACTCACTCACTCACTCGCACACTCACTCTCACACTCACTCACTCACTCACTCACCCAATCACTCACTCACACACTCACTCACTCACACTCACACACTCAGTCACTCACTCACTCAATCACTCACTCACTCACTCAATCACTCACTCACTTACCAATCACTTACTCAATCATTCACTCAATCACTCACTCACTCACCCAATCACTCACTCAATCATTCACTCAATCACTCACTCTCACAATCATTCACACCGCCACTCACTCACACACCCACTCACTCACTCACTCACTCACACACTCACTCACTCACACACTTACACACACACTCACTCACTCACTCACTTACTCACACACTCACACACTCACTCACTCACACACATACACACTCACTCACTCACAAACTTACACACTCACTCACTCACTCAATCACTCACCCGAACACTCACTCAATCACTCACTCAATCACTCACACACTCACTCACTCAGTCACTCAATCACTCAATCACTCACTGACTCACTCTCACACTCTCACACTCATTCACACGCCCAGTCACACACTCACTCACACACTCACACACTCACTCACTCACTCACTCACACACTCCCACAGACACTCACTCAGTCAATCACTCACTCACACTCACTCACACTCACTCACACACTCACACACACTCACTCACACACTCCCACAGTCACTCACTCATTCACTCACTCACACTCACTCATACACGCTCACTCACACACATTCAGTCACACACATTCACACACCCACTCACACACCCACTCACACTCACCCACACACTCACCCACACACTCACCCACACACTTACACACTCACTCACCCACACACTCACCCACACACTCACCCACACACTCACCCACACACTCACACACTCACTCACACTCACACACACACGCTCAATCACTCACACACACACACTCACACACTCACTCAATCACTCAATCACTCACTCACACACACACACACACTCACACACTCACTCACACACTCACACAGACACACTCACACACTCACTCACTCACTCAATCATTCACTCAATCACTCAATCACTCACCCAATCACACACTCACACATGCTCACTCTCTCACTCACTCACTCGCACACACACTCACTCTCTCACTCACTCACTCGCACACTCACTCACTCTCACACTCACTCACTCACTCACCCAATCACTCATCCAATCACTCACCCAATCACTCACTCACACACTCACTCACTTACACTCACACACTCACTCACTTACTCACACTCACACACTCACTCACTCACACTCACACACTCAATGACTCACTCACTCACACACTGACTCAGTCACTCAATCACTCACTCAATCACTCACCCAATCACACACTCACACACTCACTCACTCACACACTCACACACTCACTCACTCACACACTCACTCACTCACACACTCACACACTCACACACACTCACTCACACACTCACTCACTCACTCACTCACACACTCACTCACTCGCACACTCACTCACTCACTCACACACTCACTCACTCACACACTCACACACTCACTCACACTCACTCACACACTCACTCACACACACTCACACACTCAGTCACACACTCACTCACACACTCACTCACTCACACACTCACACACTCACTCACTCACTCACACACTCACACACTCACACACTCACACACTCACTCACACACTCACTCACTCACACACTCACACACTCACTCACTCACTCACTCATTCACTCAATCACTCACTCGCACACTCACTCGCACACTCACTCGCACACTCACTCGCACACTCACTCGCACACTCACTCACTCACCCAGTCACTCACCCAATCACTCACTCACTCACACTCACTCACTCACCCAGTCACTCACCCAATCACTCACTCACTCACTCACACTCACTCACTCACTCAATCATTCACTCAATCACTCACCCAATCACACACTCACTCACTCACACATGCTCACTCTCTCACTCACTCACTCGCACACAGACTCACTCTCTCACTCACTCACTCGCACACTCACTCACTCTCACACTCACTCACTCACTCACTCACCCAATCACTCATCCAATCACTCACCCAATCACTCACTCACACACTCACTCACTCACACTCACACACTCACTCACACACTCACTCACTCACACTCACACACTCACTCACTCACTCACTCACACTCACACACTCAATGACTCACTCACTCACACACTCACGCAGTCACTCAATCACTCACTCAATCACTCACCCAATCACACACTCACACACTCACTCACTCACACACACTCACTCTCTCACTCACTCACAGTCACACACTCACTCACTCACACACACTCACTCACTCACGCAATCACTCACTCAATCACTCACTCACTCACTCAATCACTCAAACACTCACTGTCACATTCACTCACACTCACTCACACTCACTCACTCACACACTCACTCACACACTCACACACTCACTCACTCACTCACACACTCACTCACTCACACACTCACATACTCACTCACTCACACACTCACTCACTCACACTCACACACTCAATGACTCACTCACTCACTCACACTCACACACTCACTCAGTCACTCAATCACTCACTCACACACTCACACACTCACTCACACACTCACTCACTCACTCACTCAATCACTCACTCACTCACTCAATCATTCACTCACCCAATCACTCACTCAATCATTCACTCACTGACTCACTCTCACACTCTCACACTCATTCACACGCCCAGTCACACACTCACTCACACACTCACACACTCACACACTCACTCACTCACTCACTCACACACCCACAGTCACTCACTCAGTCAATCACTCACTCACACTCACTCACACTCACTCACACACTCACACACACTCACTCACACACTCCCACAGTCACTCACTCATTCACTCAATCACTCACTCACACTCACTCATACACGCTCACTCACACACATTCAGTCACACACATTCACACACCCACTCACACACCCACTCACACTCACCCACACACTCACCCACACACTCACCCACACACTTACACACTCACTCACCCACACACTCACCCACACACTCATCCACACACTCACCCACACACTCACACACTCACTCACCCACACACTCACCCACACACTCACCCACACACTCACACACTCACTCACACTCACACACACACGCTCAATCACTCACTCACTCACACACACTCACTCACACTCACACACTCACTCAATCACTCAATCACTCACTCACACACACACACACACTCACACACTCACTCACACACTCACACAGACACACTCACACACTCACTCACTCACTCAATCATTCACTCAATCACTCAATCACTCACCCAATCACACACTCACTCACTCACACATGCTCACTCTCTCACTCACTCACTCGCACACACACTCACTCTCTCACTCACTCACTCGCACACTCACTCACTCTCACACTCACTCACTCACCCAATCACTCATCCAATCACTCACCCAATCACTCACTCACACACTCACTCACTCACACTCACACACTCACTCACTCACACACTCACTCACTCACACTCACACACTCACTCACTCACTCACACTCACACACTCAATGACTCACTCACTCACACACTCACTCAGTCACTCAATCACTCACTCAATCACTCACCCAATCACACACTCACACACTCACTCACTCACACACACTCACTCTCTCACTCACTCACAGTCACACACTCACTCACTCACTCACACTCACACACTCACTCACTCACGCAATCACTCACTCAATCACTCACTCAATCACTCACTCAATCACTCACTCACTCAATCACTCAATCACTCACTGTCACATTCCCTCACACTCACTCACACTCACTCACTCACTCACACACGCACTCACACACTCACTCACTCACTCACACACTCACTCACTCACTCACTCACTCACACACTCACACACTCACTCACTCACACACTCACTCACTCACTCACACTCACACACTCAATGACTCACTCACTCACTCACACTCACACACTCACTCAGTCACTCAATCACTCACTCACACACTCACACACTCACTCACTCACACACTCACTCACTCACTCACTCAATCACTCACTCACTCACTCACTCAATCACTCACTCACTCACTCACCCAATCACTCACTCAATCATTCACTCAATCACTCACTCACTCACCCAATCACTCACTCAATCATTCACTCAATCACTCACTCTCACAATCATTCACACCGCCACTCACTCACACACCCACTCACTCACTCACACACTCACTCACTCACACACTTACACACACACTCACTCACTCACTTACTCACACACTCACTCACTCACACACTCACACACATACACACTCACTCACACACTTACACACTCACTCACTCACTCAATCACTCACCCAAACACTCACTCAATCACTCACTCAATCACTCACACACTCACTCACTCAGTCACTCAATCACTCAATCACTCACTGACTCACTCTCACACTCTCACACTCATTCACACGCCCAGTCACACACACACTCACACATTCACACACTCACTCACTCACTCACTCACACACTCCCACAGTCACTCACTCATTCACTCAATCACTCACTCACACTCACTCATACACGCTCACTCACACACATTCAGTCACACACATTCACACACCCACTCACACACCCACTCACACTCACCCACACACTCACCCACACACTCACCCACACACTTACACACTCACTCACCCACACACTCACCCACACACTCATCCACACACTCACCCACACACTCACACACACACTCACCCACACACTCACCCACACACTCACCCACACACTCACACACTCACTCACACTCACACACACACGCTCAATCACTCACTCACTCACACACACTCACTCAATCACTCAATCACTCACTCACACACACATACTCACACACTCACTCACACACTCACACAAACACACTCACACACTCACTCACTCACACACTCACACTTACACACTCACTCACTCAATCACTCACTGACTCACTCTCACACTCATTCACATGCCCAGTCACACACTCACTCACTCACTCACACACTCACTCACACACACACACTCTCACTCACACACTCACTCACACACTCACTCGCACACTCACTCACACACACACACACTCACACACTCACATGCTCACACACACACACTCACACACTCACACACTCACTCACACACTCACTCACTCAATCACTCACACACTCACACACTCACTCACGCACTCACTCACACACTCACTCACACACTCACTCACACACTCACACACTCACTCACTCACTCACACACTTACACACACTCACTCACACACTCCCACAGTCACTCACTCACTCAATCACTCACTCACACACTCACTCACACACTCACTCACACACTCACACACACTCATTCACACACTCCCACAGTCACTCACTCATTCACTCAATCACTCACTCACACTCACTCACACATTCACTCACTCACACTCACTCATACACGCTCACTCACACTCATTCAATCACACACATTCACACACCCACTCACACACCCACTCACACTCACCCACGCACTCACCCACACACTCATCCACACACTCACCCACACACTCACACACTCACTCACCCACACACTCACCCACACACTCACCCACACACTCACACACTCACTCACACTCACTCACACACTCGTTCAATCACTCACACATGCACACTCACACTCTCACACACACACGCTCAATCACTCACTCACTCACACACACTCACTCACACACTCACTCAATCACTCAATCACTCACTCACACACACACACACACACACACTCACACACTCACTCACACACACTCACACTCACTCACACACTCACTCACACACACTCACACACACACTCACACACATTCACACACACTCACTCACAGACTCACACACTCACACACTCACTTACACACTCACGCACACTCACACACTCACACACTCACACACACGCTCACTCACACACGCTCACGCACATTCATTTAGTCACATTCAGTCACACACACAAACACACACATTCACACACACTCACACACACACTCCCACAGTCACTCAATCACTCACTCACACTCACTCACACACTCACACTCACTCACACACACACTCACTCACACACACACGCTCACGCACATTCATTTAGTCACATTCAGTCACACACACAAACACACACATTCACACACATTCACACACACACTCCCACAGTCACTCAATCACTCACTCACACTCACTCACACACGCACTCACACACTCACACACACTCACTCACACTCACCCACACACTCGCACTCACACACTCCCACAGTCACTCAATCACTCACTCACACTCAATCACTCACTCACACACACACTCACACACACTCACACACTCACACACACACACTCTCACACACTCACTCACTCACACACACACACACACTCACACACTCACACACACACTCTCACACTCACTCACACAATCACACACTCACTCTCTCACACACTCACTCACACACCCACACTCACACACTCACTCACACACACACACACTCACACACACTCACTCACACACACACACTCACTCACACACGCTCATTCACATTCATTTAGTCACACTCAGTCACACACACAAACACACACATTCACACACATTCACTCACTCACACACTCCCTCACACACATTCACTCACTCACTCATTCACTCACACACTCACTCACACACATTCACACACATTCACTCACTCACACACATTCACACACTCACTCACACACTCACTCACTCACACACTCACTCACACACTCACTCACACACTCACTCACACACACTCTCACTCACACACTCACTCACACACTCACACGCTCACACACTCACTGACACACTCACTCACTCAATCACACACACTCACTCACACACTCACTCACTCACACACTCACTCACCCACTCACTCACTCATACACTCACACACACTCACACACTCCCACAGTCACTCACTCACTCACTCAATCACCCACTCACACTCACTCACACACTCACTCACACACACTCACTCACACACTCCCACAGTCACTCACGCATTCACTCAATCACTCACTCACACTCACTCATACACGCTCACTCACACTCATTCAGTCACACACATTCACACACCCACTCACACACCCACTCACACTCACCCACACACTCACCCACACACTCACTCACACACTCATCCACACACTCACCCACACACTCACACACTCACTCACCCACACACTCACCCACACACTCACCCACAAACTAACACACTCACTCGCACTCACTTACACTCACTCACACACTCGCTCAATCACGCACACATGCACACTCAGACTCTCACACACACACGCTCAAGCACTCACTCGCTCACACACACTCACTCACACACTCACTCAATCACTCAATCACTCACTCACACATGCACTCACACACACACTCACACACTCACTCACACACTCACACACACACACACACACTCACTCACGCTCGCACAGTCGCGCACTCACACACTCACTCACACTCATTCACACACACACTCACTCACCCACTCACACACTCATTCACTCACACACTCACTCACTGACTCACACACTCACTCACTCACATGCACACTCACACACACTCACTCTCACACTCACTCACTCACACGCACACTCACACTCACTCACACACTCATACACTCACTCACTCATTCATTCACACACTCACACACACTCACTCATTGACTCACACACTCACTCACATGCACACTCACACACCCTCACTTACACACTCACTTACACCCTCACATGCTCACCCACTCACACACTCATTCACTCACTCACTCACACACACTCACTCATTGACTCACACACTCACTCACTCACATGCACACTCACACACTCACACACTCACTCACTCACTCACACACTCATTCACTCACACACTCACACACACTCACTCATTGACTCACACACTCACTCACTCGTGCACACTCACACACACTCACTCACTCACTTACACACTCACACGATCACCCACTCACTCACTCATTCACACACTGATTCATTCACTCACTCACACACATACTCACTCGCACTCACTCACACTCACTCACACTCACTCACACTCACACTCACACACTCATTCGCACTCACTCACACAGACACACACACACATTCACCCTCTCACACACATACACACACACATTCACACACTCACAAACACACGCATACACTCACACACCCGCTCACACTCACTCACATACACACACTCACACTCACTCACACACACTCACTCACATACACACACTCACACTCATTCACTCACACACTCACTCACACACTCACTCACTCATTCACTCTTTCACACAATCACTCACAATCACTCTCACTCACTCACACTCATACACTCACTCACTCACTCACAATCACACACTCACGCACTCACTGTTGCTCACTCACACATTCACTCACTCACTCACAATCACACACTCAGTCACTCACACTCACTCACTCTCTCACTCACTCTCTCACTCACTCACACAATCATTCGCACTCACTCTCTCATTCTCTCACTCACACTCACTCACTCACAATCACACACTCGCTCTCTCTCTCACACACTTATTCACTCACACTCACTCACACTCACTCACTCACACACACACTCACTCACTCACTCACACGCTCACACTCACTCACTCACTCACACACTCACACACTCACTCACACACACACACTCACACACACACTCACACACGCACTCACACTCACACACTCACTCACTCACCCATTCATTGACTCACATGCACACTCACTCACTCACACACGCACTCACACACACACACACACACACGCACTCACACACGCACTCACACACGCACTCACACTCGCACTCACTCACTCACACACTCACACACACTCACTCACACACTCCCATGGTCACTCAATCACTCACTCACACTCACTCACACACTCACACACGCACACACACACACGCACTCACACACGCACTCACACACGCACTCACACTCGCACTCACTCACTCACACACTCACACACACTCACTCACACACTCCCACGGTCACTCAATCACTCACTCACACTCACTCACACACTCACTCACACACACTCACTCACACACTCCCACAGTCACTCACTCATTCACTGAATCACTCACTCACACTCACTCATACACGCTCACTCACACTCATTCAGTCACACACATTCACACACCCACTCACACACCCACTCACACTCCTCCACACACTCACCCACACACTCACCCACACACTCACCCACACACTCATCCACACACTCACCCACACACTCACACACCCACTCACCCACACACTCACACACACTCACTCACACACTAACACACTCACACACACTCACTCACACACACACACTCACTCACACACGCTCACTCACATTCATTTAGTCACACTCAGTCACACACACAAACACACACATTCACACACATTCACTCACTCACACACTCCCTCACACACATTCACTCACTCACTCACTCATTCACTCACACACTCACTCACACACTCACTCACACACTCACTCATTCATTCTCATTCACACAATCACTCACAATCACTCTCACTCACTCACACTCACACACTCACTCACACACAATCACACACTCACGCACTCACTCTCTCTCACTCATACATTCACTAACTAACTCACAATCACACACTCAGTCACTCACACTCACTCACTCTCTCACTCACTCACTCATTCGCACTCACTCTCTCATTCTCTCACTCACACTCACTCACTCACAATCACACTCGCTCTCTCCCTCACACACTCATTCACTCATACTCACTCACACTCACTCACTCACACACTCACTCACTCACTCACACACTCACACAATCACACACTCACTCACACACTCACTCACTCATTCACTCTCATTCACACCATCACTCACAATCACTCTCACTCACTCACACTCACACACTCACTCACTCACTCACACTCACACACTCACTCACTCACAATCACACACTCACGCACTTACTCTCTCTCACTCACACATTCACTCACAATCACACACTCACTCACTCACACTTACTCACTCTCTCACTCACTCACTCACTCACACACTCACTCACACTCACTCTCTCATTCTCTCACTCACACTCACTCACTCACAATCACACACTCGCTCTCTCTCACACACTCATTCACTCACACTCACTCACACACTCACACACTCACTCACTCACTCACACACTCACTCACTCACACACGCTCACACACACACTCACACTCACTCACTCACTCACACACTCACACACACACACACACTCACACACACTCACAAACTCACTCACTCACACTCACTCACACACTCACTCACACACACACTCACTCACTCACACGCTCACTCACTCACACACTCACACACTCACACACACACACTCACTCACTCACTCACACACTCACACACACTCACTCACACACTCCCACAGTCACTCACTCACTCAATCACACTCACTAAGACACTCACTCACACACTCACACACACTCACTCACACACTCCCACAGTCACTCACTCATTCACTCAATCACTCACTCACACTCACTTATACACGCTCACTCACACTCATTCAGTCACACACATTCACACACGCACTCACACACCCACTCACACTCACCCACACACTCACCCACACACTCACCCACACACTCACACACTCACCAACACACTCAGCCACACACTCACTCACACACACACTCACTCACACTCTCACTCACACACACTCACACACACTCACACACACACTCACACACTCACACACTCACACACTCACTCACACACTCACTCACACACTCACACACACACTCACTCACACACGCTCACTCACATTCATTTAGTCACACTCAGTCACACACACAAACACACACATTCACTCACTCACACATTCACTCACTCACTCATTCACTCACACACTCACTCACTCACTCACATTCACACACTCACTCACAATCACTATCACTCACTCACACTCACACACTCACTCACACACTCACAATCACACACTCACGCACTCACTCTCTCTCACT
>NW_027590728.1:165000-192478 GCF_964213995.1 Mustelus asterias
AATTAAATCTGCAATTCCTGGTGACATTCCGGAAGGAATAAGAACCCTGCCCTCCCCTACACGGTTCCATCAGGTTTTACGGAGGGCTTTCTCTTGTATTCTTCCTGTTTCAACGCCAATCATTTTGTCTTTTTTGTTTCTTCCAGGGAAAATGAGAGGGCCGTCCAGGAGGTAAAAGATATGCTACTTCGGGCCTTAAACCTGCAACAAATTCCCAGAACCCACTTGGAAACAGTGAACAAACTCCGACACATCTGGAGAGCAAGGTTCCAGGCCACATCCCAGAATCTGAGGGAGTCTGGACGAGACAACCAAACAGGTACAAGAATGCAGAGAGCAGGGGCTAGACCGGATGGCCTGTCAAATCTACTCCGCTATTCAATCCGATCACGCCCGGTCTTAGGCTTTGACTCCGCTTTCCCGCCCTCTCCCGATATCCCATAATCCCTCCCAAGAGACTGCAAATCTGCCCCCCCGCCACAGCCTTAATTCGACTCAGCGATGGAGTACCCACAATCCTCTGGGGCAGAGAATTCCAAAGATTCGCAAACCCCTTTGAGTGAAGCGATTTGTCCTCATCTCCATCCTAACTAATCAGCCAGTTATCCTGAATCCACTCATGTTTCCCATTCCCCAACACAGTGAGAAACAATCTGAGCACGCCATCCTATCAAACCCCCTTCAGAATCCTGTAGCTTTCAATGAGATCATCTCTCACTCTTCTGCTTATCATTTACATGTCTATATCACATAAGACATGTATCTACCTGTACCTATATCACATAAGGACAGCATGGTGGCCTCGTGGTTAGCACTGCTGCCTCAAAGCACCAGGGACCCGGGTTCGATTCCCGGCCTTGGATCACTGTCTGTGTGGAGTTTGCACATTCTCACCGTATCTGCGTGGGTTTCCTCCGGATACTCCAGTTCCATCCCACAGTCCAAAAGACGTGCTGGTTAGGTGCATTGGCCATGCTAAATTGTCCTTTAGTGTCCAAAGATGTGCAGGTTAGGTGGATTGGCCATGCTAAATTGCCCTTTAATGTCCAAAAATGTGTAGGTTGGGCGGATTGGCCATGCTAAACTATCCCTTAGTGCCCAAAGATGTGTAGGTTAGGTGGATTGGCCATGTTAAATTGCCCCTTAGTGTCAAAAGATGTGCAGGTTAGGTGGATTGGCCATGCTAAATTGCCCCTTAGTGTCCAAAGATGTGCAGGTTAGGTGGATTGGCCATGCTAAATTGCCCCTTAGTGTCCAAAGATGTGCAGGTTAGGTGGATTGGCCATGCTAAATTGCCCCTTAGTGTCCAAAGATGTGCAGGTTAGGTGGATTGGCCATGCTAAATTGCCCTTTAATGTCCAAAAATGTGTAGGTTGGGCGGATTGGCCATGCTAAACTATCCCTTAGTGCCCAAAGATGTGTAGGTTAGGTGGATTGGCCATGTTAAATTGCCCCTTAGTGTCAAAAGATGTGCAGGTTAGGTGGATTGGCCATGCTAAATTGCCCCTTAGTGTCCAAAGATGTGCAGGTTAGGTGGATTGGCCATGCTAAATGTTCGGGGTTCCAAGGGGGAGGGCCTGATTGAGATGCTGTTTTGGAGAGTTGGTGCAGACTCAATGGGCTGAATGGCCTTCTTCTGCTCTGTTGGAATTGAGTGGAAAGCCTCCATTGGAGCTCCACCTGCAGGTCTGGCCGATATTGCAAGCAGAGCTTCTGGAGGAGTTCATTTTACAGAGGTCTTATCTGTAGGTCGTTCTCGAAGCCTGACAAGGGATAGGAGGGAACCGGGGCAGCAGTTTTCCCGGTAAATATAGTGACCATCCGGCCTTATCTCAACGTCATTCTCTCTGGCTCTCTCTTTCAGCTGCTGACTCCACACAGAGCAGGGTGTTAGTCACAGGACGTAACGAGACAACACCAACCTCACCGGAAATCTGCTGTCAAACCGCGGCCCAGGTTTCCCTGACAGGTAAATGCCTAAGGTCTGGGAAATAACACCAGCGTGCGGGTTACCAGAGGGACTAACCCAGCGACACCGGTTAACCGGGATTGACGCCAAGACGGCTGGGATAGGGATAAGGATGGGATTGGATGATTTGTTTTGGGACAGATAACATGAGAGCGCGGGACTGTGGGATTATTCTGGTACTGACGTCCTCCCAATTGGTTTGCACTGCTGCCTCACAGCGCCAGGGATCCGGGTCCAGTTCCGACCTCATGTGTGGAGTTTGCACATTCTCCCCGTGTCTGCGTGGGTTTCCTCCGGGTGCTCCAGTTTCCTCCCACAATCCAAAGATCAGCGGGTTAGGTGGATGGGCTATCCTAAATTGTCCCTTAGTGTCCAAACATGTGTTGGTGAGGTGGATTGGCCATGCTAATTTGCCCATGAGTGTCCAAAGATGTGCAGGTTAGGTGGATTGGCCATGCTAAATTGCCCTTTAGTGTCTAAATATGGGCAGGTTAGATGGATTGGCCATGATAAATTGCCCCTTTGTGTCCAAAGATGTGCGCGTTAGGTGGATTGGCCATGCTAAATTGTCCCTTAGTGTCCAAAGATGTGCAGGTTAGGTGGATTGACCATGCTAAATTGCCCCTTAGTCGATTAGGGGAATCAGTGGGGTAAATATATGGGGTAATGAGGATAGAGCCTGGGTGAGCTGCTCTTTTGGACAGTGGGGGTGGACTCGATGGGCTGAACGGCCTCCTTCTGTACTGTCAGGAATTCTATGAAAGATTTGAGGGGATTTGGGGCCTGTACTCATTTGGAGTTGAGAAGAATGTGAGGTGATCTTGTTGATCTGAGGTTGAGGGGGGGTTGCTTAATCAGTTAGACACTGAGAGGATGTTTCCCCCTCCTGCGGGGTACCTAAAACGAGGAGGGGGGGGCACAGTTTCAGAATGAGAGGGTCTCCCATTGAAGATGAAGATGGGGAGGAATTTCTTTTCTCTGAGAGGGGGGTCAGTCTATGGAAGCCTCTCCCCACCCCCAAGTCCCCCCGAGAGCAGTGGGGGCTGCGGGGGGGCTGCGGGGTCACTGAATATGTCTGAGGACGAGTCGAGAGATTTCTGATCAACCCTCGGGGGAATCAAGAGTCCTGTGGAGAGAGCTGCGGGAGCAGGAAGGTGGAGTTAAGGGCAGAATCCAACCATGTACACATATATATGGATACACATTTAATAGCAACACAAGAAATAGAAGCAGGAGTAGGCCATTCAGCCCTACGAGCCTGCCCTTCCTTTCAATATGATCATGGTTGATCATAGAAACATAGAAGCTCGAAGCAGTGTGTCCCCCTTATCCACCCCCCCACTACCCACACACATCACTGCCCCCCTTATCCACCCCCCCACTACCCAGACCGATCGCCACCCCTGCCCCCTCCCCCCCCAACCGATTGCCCGCAGAGTGGCAGTGGACCCCCCTGCCCCCCCTCCCCACCAGAGATCCATCTGCCTCCCCCCCAGAGATCCATCTCCCACCCCCCCACCCGAGATACATCTTACCCGTCTCCCTCCCCCCCCCCCCCCCACCCCCCGAGATACATCATCACTCCCGCTTTTCGCTCCCGGGCCGCTTTCTCCGCTTTCTGCGGCTCGGGAGCGATCCGAAACGGGCGCGCTTTTTCCAATTTGTTTCTAACTGCGCCTGCGCAGTTCAGAGCTCCGATCGTTCCGGCCGCGCTAAGCCCCGCCCACAGCGCGAATGGGACTGGAGATGGCTGAGAGCGTATGGGGGCGCCTGAAAGCAGATTTCTCAGTCGGATCTGTACCGCGCCCAGATTCGGCACTTAGAATGAAAATGGTAAAATCAGGCCCACTGTTCACAGGGTTGCTCGATTTCCAGCCTTTTAACCCCTCTGGACAGAATGTGCCTTCTGACTCCCATACAGCAGCCTGCAGAGTAATGTCGAAATCCAAACGGCAGAACTTCAGAGAAAGAGACCTACCATCTTGCAGATCCCAGTCTCCAAATCCAGAGAAGGAAAACAGAGACAGACAGAGAGCTATTCTCTTTAAGGGGACAATTCCTGAGAGCCATGTGATTGGACCAAACCTTATGGAGGGGCAGCAGGGGGAGCTCAAGCAAAGGGGTGCATGGGAGCATGTCCCGGGCCAGGGAGGAACCTCAGACAGAAGCAGGGGCCAGAAGAGTGCAGATGAGAATCACAGACCATCACTTGTACATATTGTTGGTGTGACGATACTTGGCCTTTAAGAAGTGTATCTGTGTCATGTTTCTTGTGCAAGTTGTTTTTAGCAGTCACTTCTATTATTGGTGTCGCTTTATCTGTACCCGATATCCCCTGTTGTTACTGCAGCTGCATAATTGATCTTAATTGCTGTTTGTTTTTTTTCTGGATCAATGCATCTTAGTGCTTTCCCCTGGGGTTTTGCAGAGCAGGGTTTCATTAGGTAGATTGACAAGTATGGTTATGTGACTGGGCTCAGTTCAGCTGCTATTTGGGATCTGTATCGAGATGAAATATCTCTCTGCTTCTCTCTTACCCTTTCTGGATTTGGAGACTGGGAAATGCCAGAAGATAGGTCTCTTTCTCTGAAGTTCTGCTATTTGATGTTAGATCATTCTCAGGAGGCTGCTGTATGGGAGTCAGAGGTCAGGTATCTTTCTGTATCTGTGTATCTGTCCAGAGATGTTAAAGGGCTGTAAATCTAGCATCCACGTGAGCATATCTGTTTTTGGTGCTAACTGGTTCTGAAGGATGTATGGGTGGCATGGTGGCAAAATGGTTAGCACTGCTGTCTCACAGCTCCAGGGACCTGGGTTCGATTCCTGGCTTAGTCACTGACTGTGTGGAGTTTGCACATTCTCCCCGTGTCTGCGTGGGTTTCCTCCGGGTGCTCCGGTTTCCTCCCACAATCCAAAGATGTGCGGGTTAGGTTGATTGGCTGTGCTAGATTGCCCCTGAGCGTTCTGGGATGCGTAGGTTAGAGGGGTTAGCGGGGCAAATATGTGGGTTTATGGGGATAGCGCCTGGGTGGGATTGTTGTCAGTGCAGACTCGATGGGCCGAATGGCCTCCTTCTGTACTGTAGGGTTTCTATGATTTTATATCTATGGGGATATAGAGATAGATAGCTGCTAAGAATAATAACTTGCCATGTTTAAATATTTAAATTGGTAAAGATCATGCTAATTATTTTGTTATATTCTAACGGTGTTCTTAAATAAAGTTTATTTTAAATAAAAATATCTAGTGGTCAATAGAATCACACCTGGAGTAATTTTGGGCCCCGATGTATTAGGATGGTCCAGAGGAAGTTCATGAGATCGATCCCGGGAATGAAAGGCTTGACTTATGAGGAACGTTTGAGGACTCTGGGTCTGTACTCGATGGAGTTTAGAAGGATGAGGGGGGGAATCTCATTGAAACTTACAGAATACTGAAAGGCCCGGATAGAGTGGACGTGGGGAAGATGTTTCCATTAGTCGGAGAGACTGGGATCCGAGGGACGGCCTCAGAATAAAGGGACGGCCCTTTAGAACCGAGATGAGGAGGAATTTCTTCAGCCAGAGGGTGGTGAATCTGTGGAATTCGTTGCCACAGAGGAGGCCGGGTCATTGAGTGTATTGGAGACAGAGATAGATTATTTTTATTCATTCGTGGGACATGGGCGTCGCTGGCTGGGCCCAGCATTTATTGCCCATCCCTAGTTGCCCCTTGGAGGGCAGTTGAGAGTCAACCACATTGCTGTGGCTCTGGAGTCACATGTAGGCCAGACCGGGGTAAGGACGGCAGATTCCCTTCCCTAAAGGACATTAGTGAACCAGATGGGTTTTTCTGACAATCGACAATGGGTTTCACGATCATCAGTAGATCCTTCTAGAAGTGGCCATCTTGAATCGCTGCAAGCCCACGTGCTGTGGGTTGACCCACAATGTCAGGGTGGGATTCGAACCCAGTCCCCCAGAACATTAGCTGAGTTCCTGGATTGATAGTCTAGCGATAACACCACTCGGCCATCACCTCCCCAAGATAAGTTCTTGATTGGTGAGGGGATCAAAGGTTACGGGGAGAAGGCGGGCAAATGAGGGTGAGAAACCTATCAGCCATGGCGGGGTAGACTCGATGGGCCGAATGGCCTCATTCTGCTCCTATGTCTTGTCCTAATACACAAAGCAAATAAAGTTGGGGTCCAGGCTAACTTCTAACTTGGTGATTCTGATCTGGTCCCTAACATTGGTAATAAACCCTTCCGAACTTGAAGTCCCAGTGAGTTGCCTTTGCACTGTGTGTTTTTCAGGATCACAGAACACTACAGTGCAGAAGAGTCCCTTCGGCCCATCGAGTCTGCACCGACGCATGCAAGGCCCTGACCTGCCCACCTAATCCCACTTGCCAGCACTTGGCCCATAGCCCTGAATGTTATGACGTGCCAAGCACTCATCCAGGTACTTTTTAAAGGATGTGAGGCATCCCGCCCCCACCACCCTCCCAGGCAGCGCATTCCAGACCCTCACCACCCTCTGGGTAAAAATAATTTTCCTCACATACCCCCTAAACCTCCTGCCCCTCACCCTCAACTTATGTCCCCCTGTGACTGACCCTTCAACTAAGGGGAACAGCTGCTCCCTATCCACCCTGTCCATACCCTTCATAATCTTGAACACCTCGATCAGGTCACCCCTCAGCCTTCTCTGCTCCAGAGAAAACAACCCAAGTCTACCCAACCTCTCTCCATAACTTCAATGCTCCATCCCAGGCAGCATCCTGGTGAATCTCCTCTGCACCCCCTCCAGTGCAATCACATCCTTCCTATAATGTGGTGACCAGAACTGCACACAGTGCTCCAGCTGTGGCCTCACCAAAGTTCTACACAACTCCATCATGACCTCGGTGCTTTTGCAATCCATACCCCGATTGATAAAGGCCAGTGCGCCATACGCCCTTTTTCCCCACCCTATTAACCTGCCTTTCCGCCTTCAGAGATCGATGGACAAACACGCCAAGGTCCCTTTGTTCTTCGGAACTTAAGGGGCAGCACGGTGGCACAGTGGTTGGCACTGCTGCCTCACAGGGATCCGGGTTGAATTCCGGCCTTGGGTCACTGTCTGTGTGGAGTCTGCACGTTCTCCCCGTGTCTGCGTGGGTCTCCTCCGGGTGCTCCGGTTTCCTCCCACAGTTCAAAATGTGCAGCTTAGGTGGATTGGCCAGGGTAAATTGCCCCGTAGGGGGTTAGTAGTGTAAATACATGGAATTAGGATCTGGGTGGGATTGTTGTCAGTACTGACTCGTTGGACTAAATGGCCTCCTTCTGCACTGTAAGGATTCTGTTCTATCCCATTCCCAGTGTCAGACCTTTCATAGTATCTTTCTTTGTCAAATTCCAAAACGCTTGGCCCATAGCCCTGAATGTTATGACGTGCCAAGTGCTCACACAGGTACTTTTTAAAGGAATGTGAGGCATCCCAGCCTCACCCTTTTCAGGGTTAAATTCCATCTGCCACTTATCTGCCCATTTGACCATCTCATCCACATTTTCCCGTGGCCCAAGACACTCAACCTCACTGTTAACCATTGCTTGGCTTGCGTCTTTCCTTAGATCTTGGCTGGGACCACTGGATCTTATACCCCGAGCAAATTACGTACGTGGCGTGTGCCAGCTGTCGGCACGCACGGGATGTGTTGCCCCCTCGCTGCCAACAAGACCGACCCGCCTCGAGATCGAAATCTCCCAGGGTAAGTGCTGTGGCGGTGGGGAGAGTGGTAAGGGGGGGCGGGGGCGGGGGGGGGGGGGCACCCTTACGTACCCTTACGTCTGATCTCTGCAGCTTTGAAAGTGGGGGGGTTGCACAGTGCCCACGACGGGCGGGAGAGGTGGGCCGAGGCCAGAGCTTCCAGACGCCGTCACACCCAGCAATGACCGTCATGCCAGGGAGGGTCGCTGCCGGGTCAGACGGCATCTCGAAGTTCCGGCCTCAGCCTTCTCTGGCATGACGGTGATGCTCTAGAGTTTATTTATTAGTGTCGCAAGTCGGCTTACATTAACACTGCAATGAAGTTACTGTGAAAATCCCCTAGTCGCCCACACTCCGGCGCCTGTTTGGGTTACACTGAGGGAGAATTCAACACCTAACCAGCACATCTTTCGGACTGTGGGAGGAAACCGGAGCACCCGGAGGAAACCCACGCAGACACGGGGAGAATGTGCAGACTCCACACAGACAGTGACCCAAGCCGGGAATCGAACCCGGGTCCCTGGCGCTGTGGGGCAGCAGCGCTAACCACTGTGCCACCTAATTCTAGATTCCCCCATGACGGGAAACATCCTCTCAACACCCACCCTCTCAATCCCCCTCAGAATCTTATATGGTACAAGAATGACACCTTTCATCTTTGGACACTATGGGGCAATATAGCATGGCCAATCCACCTAACCTGCACATCTTTGAACACTAAGGGGCAATTTAGCATGGCCAATCCACCTAACTTACTCATCTTTGGACACTAAGGGGCAATTTAGCATGGCCAATCCACCTAACTTACTCATCTTTGGACACTAAGGGGCAATTTAGCATGGCCAATCCACCTACCTGCACATCTTTGGACACTAAGGGGCAATTTAGCATGGCCAATCCACCTAACCCGCACATCTTTGGACACTAAGGGGCAATTTAGCATGTCCAATCCACCTAACCTGCACATCTTTGAACACTAAGGGGCAATTTAGCATGGCCAATCCACCTAACCTGCACATCTTTGAACACTAAGGAACAATTTAGTACGGCCAATCCACCTAACCTGCACATCTTTGAACACTAAGGGGCAATTTAGCACGGCCAATCCACCTAGCCAGCACTCCTTTCGGACTGTGGGAGGAAACCGGAACACCCGGAGGAAACCCATACAGTCACGAGGAGAATGTGCAAACTCCCCACAGACAGTGACCGGGAATTGAACCCGGGTCCCTGGCACTGTGAGCCAGCAGTGCTAACCACTGTGCCACCGTGCAGTCAGTGGCAGAAGGCGAGCGAGAGGTGACAGTTCTGGAGGAGGATGTGTGGTTCAAAGCGATGAATGGGGGCAAATCGCCCCCTCACCAAAAACCGGTTGGCATCTGGGGTATGCCGCTTGGCACTAACCTTCCTGAAGCGATTCTGCTCCCAGATGTGTGATACGGTTTGTGCTGGGATTGTGAGCTATGTAGTTAGTCGACTAAAGCCCTCAAATTTCTTCCTCCATCTTAACACCACCCCCCACCCCCTTTTAGTTTTATATAGAATCATAGAATCCCCACAGAAGGAGGCCATTTGGCCCATCGAGTCTGCACCGACCACAATCCCACCCAGGCCCTTTCCCTGTAACCCCAGGTATTTACCCTGCTAATCCCCTGACACTAAGGGGCAATTTAGCACGGCCAATCCACCTAATCCGCACATTTTTGGACTGTGGGAGGAAACCGGAGCTCACGGAGGAAACCCACGCAGACACGGGGAGAACGTGCAGACTCCACACAGACAGTGACCCAAGACGGAAATCGAACCCTGGCCCATTGGAGCTGTGAGGCATCGGTGCTAACCCACTGTGCCCTATACCTATTGCCCCAATGCAAACCCTCTCCTGCGCACTTCCAGTCTCAAAGTTGCTACGTTTTGTTGGAATCTCTAATGGCTACAGCTTACCATCCAACACATGAGGTGGCATGGTGGCACAGCGGTAAGCACTGCTGCCTCACAGCGCCAGGGACCCAGGTTCAATTCCCGGCTTGGGTCACTGTCTGTGTGGAGTTTGCATATTCTCTCCGTGTCTGCGTGGGTTTCCTCCGGGTGCTCCGGTTTCCTCCCACCGTCCAAAGATGTGCGGGTTAGATAGATTGACCATGCTAAATTGTCCCTTAGTGTCCAAAGATGTGCAGGTTAGGTGGATTGGCCATGCTAAATTGCCGCCTAGTGTCCAAAGATGTGTAAATTAGGTGGATTGGCCATGCTAAATTGCCCCTTAGTGACCAAAGATGTGCAGGTTAGGTAGATTGGCCATGCTAAATTGCCCCTTAGTAACCAAAGATGTGCAGGTTAGGTGGATTGGCCAGGCTAAATTGCCCCTTAGTGACCAAAGATGTGCAGGTTAGGTGGATTGGCCGTGCTAAATTGCCCCTTAGTGTCCAAAGATGTGTGGGTTAGGCGGATTGGCCATGCTAAATTGCCCCTTAGTGTCCAAAGATGTGCAAGTTAGGTGGATTGGCCATGCTAAATTGCCGCCTAGTGTCCAAAGATGTGTAAATTAGGTGGATTGGCCATGCTAAATTGCCCCTTAGTGACCAAAGATGTGCAGGTTAGGTAGATTGGCCATGCTAAATTGCCCCTTAGTGACCAAAGATGTGCAGGTTAGGTGGATTGGCCATGCTAAATTGCCCCTTAGTGTCCAAAGATGTGTGGGTTCGGTGAATTGGCCGTGCTAAATTGCCCCTTAGTGTCCAAAGATGTGTGGGTTAGGTGGATTGGCCATGTCAAATTGCCCCTTAGTGTCAGGGGGATTAGCAGGGTAAATATGTGAGGTTATGGGAATGAGGCCTGGGTGGGATTGTGGACGCTGCAGGCTCGATGGGCCGAATGGCCTCCTTCTGTACTGTAGGGATTCTATGATGCTATGACATTCTCCCAGGCTTCAATCCCAATAAAGAGCCAACAGTGTCGTGACGTTAATTCTGTTCCTCTCCCTTCTCACGGACACTGCCAAACATGCTGTGTTTTTCCGAATTATTCCTTATGACTATAAGGTACAGGAGCAGAATGAGGCCATTCGGCCCATCGAGTCTGCTCCGCCCATGGCTGATAGATTTCTCAACCCCATTCTCCCGCCTTTTCCCTGTAACCTTTGACCCCCTCACCAATCAGGAACCTATCTATCTCTGTCTCCAATACACTCGCTGACCCGGCCTCCTCTGTGGCAGCGAATTCCACAGATTCACCCACTCTCCGGCTGAAGAAATTCCTCCTCATCTCGGTTCCATAGGGCTGTCCCTTTACTCCGAGGCCGAGCCCACGGATCCCAGTCTCCCCGACTAATGGGAACATCTTCCCCAGATGCATCCGCAGTATTTTGCTTAATTTTGGTTCTATACCTGATTCGCTAAGGCACCCAAATGTTCGATTCAGGGTTTTCCCAGCTTCTTTCTTTCGAGACTCCCCACCCCCCCCCCACCCCGCCCCCCCACCCCCACCCCCCCGCCACCCCCAGCCCCCCCACACACACACTGTGTTACGTTCCACTGACCCCATGTACAAAAAAAAGTTCTACAATTATGCATATTGAAATATTTCTCTTTCGCTTCCTTAACACAAAATCTGTTGCTGAAGTTTGTTCTCAAACGGCTCCCTGACCTTCCCTCCCCCCCCCTCCCCCCAGCCAGCTCCTCCATCCCTCCGAGATCTCCACCTCCCCCTATTCCAGCCACTCGTGTGTCCCTGAATTCAATCACTCCGCCATTGGCAACTGTGCCTTCAGCTGGCCAAGGGCCACAAACTCTGCAATTGCCCCCCTAAAACACACTCTCTCTCTCGCTTTTTCTCGCTCTCTCTCTCCCTCTCTCTCGCTTCCTCTCTCTCTCGCTCCCTATCTCACTTTCTCTCTCTTTTGGTCTCTCTCTGTCTCTCTCTCCCTCACTCTCTCTCTCTCTCTCTGTCTCTCGCTCTCTGTTTCTCTCTCTTTGCCTCTCTCTCTATTTTTCTCTCACACATCATCTCTCTCTTTCTCTCTCACTCTCTCTGTCTCCCTCTTCTGTTTCTCTGTCTCTCTTTCCCTCTATCTCACATCCTCTCTCTCTCTTCCCCTCGCATTCTTTCTCTCACTTTCTCTCTCTTGCACCCTCTCACTCTCTCTGTGTGTCTCTCTCTGTGTGTCTCTCTCTCTCTGTGTCTCTCTCTCTCTCTGTGTCTCTCACTCTCTCTGTGTCTCTCACTCTGTGCCTCTCTCTCTCTGTGTCTCTCTCACTCTCTGTGCCTCTCTCTCTCTCTCTCTGTGCCTCTCTCTCTCTCTGCCTCTCTCTCTGTGCCTCTCTCTCTCTCTCTGCCTCTCTCTCTCTCTCTGTCTCTCTCACTCTCTGTGCCTCTCTCTCTCTGTGTCTCTCTCTCTCTCTCTGTGTCTCTCACTCTCTGTGTGTGTGTCTCTCTCTCTGTGCCTCTCTCTCTCTCTTTGTGTGTCTCTCTCTCTTTGTGTGTGTCTCTCTCTCTGTGTCTCTCTCACTCTCTGTGTCTCTCTCACTCTCTGTGTCTCTCTCACTCTCTGTGTCTCTCTCTCTCTGTGCCTCTCTCTGTGTGTCTCTCTCTCTCTCTGTGTGTCTCTCTCTCTCTCTCTGCCTCTCTCTCCCTCTGTGCCTCTCTCTCTCTTTGTGTGTCTCTCTGTCTCTCTCTGTGCCTCTCCCTCTCTGTGCCTCTCCCTCTCTGTGCCTCTCTCTCTCTGTGCCTCTCTCTCTCTTTGTGTGTGTCTCTCTCTCTGTGTCTCTCTCACTCTCTGTGTCTCTCTCACTCTCTGTGTCTCTCTCACTCTCTGTGTCTCTCTCTCTCTGTGCCTCTCTCTGTGTGTGTCTCTGTGTGTGTGTGTGTGTGTCTCTCTCTCTCTCTCTGCCTCTCTCTCCCTCTGTGCCTCTCTCTCTCTTTGTGTGTCTCTCTGTCTCTCTCTGTGTCTCTCTCACTCTGTGTGTGTGTGTGTGTCTCTCTCTCTCGCTTTTTCTCTCTCTCACTTCCTCTCTCTCTCTCCTCCTTTCAGATGCTTTTTCATTCAGCCTTCCATCCCCAGTAGACACCCCTACATGACCCTCCCGTGATGCACTCTGAACCATTGTTTTAAACTGCCTTAAAGGCGCTACGCCAATGCACATCATAAGTGCGGAGCTTTCCTGGGATTGGGTGGCGAGGGTGGGAGAGGGTTAGTCTGGGGGACAAGGGCAGAGCGGCCTTTTGGATTGGGGCGAACAGCCAATTGCGAATGAGCCAGCGCACTGACCTTCATCAACCCGGCTCACCTTCAGAAATGCCTTCATCTCTAGCTCTGCCCCGTAACCTTCAAAGCCTCTCCTCGCTGGGATGGCAGTTCACTCCAGTTCCTCGGAGATGTTCCTCCGCTGTGTTTTGAGTCTCGCCCCCTTGCTCCCTCAGGAGCTGCTGAGCAGATTCATCACTGCTGGAGGTTAAATCCACAGACACAGGCTTGTGTTTGGAACTCGCTTGTTTCACTAACTCACCTCTCTTTCTAATTGTCTGCAATCTCAGTCCTTCTCACAACACGACGTAATCTCGATGACCGTTTGAAATCTTCCTGTCCACACCACCCCGCCCCCTTCGCCCCCCCCCCCCCCTCCCCACCGCCATTCTGCTGGAAAGATCCCGTACTCCAAGATGTGTACACAGCAGAAGGATGTTCCCCCCAGAGCACGTCATAGGGCAGGAAATGTAGATTCAGAGATGTTTACAGCACTGGATTGTCTGTGTGGAGTCTGCACATTCTCCCCCGTGTCTGTGTGGGTTTCCTCCGGGTGCTCCAGTTTCCTCCCACACTCCAAAGATGTGCGGGTTAGGTGGATTGGCCATAATAAATTACCCTTTAGCGCCCCTAACATGGACATCTTTGGACATTAATGGCAATTTAGCATGGTCAATCCACCTAACCTGCACATCTTTGGACACTAAGGGGCAATTTAGCACGGCCAATCCACCTAAACTGCACATCTTTGGACACTAAGGGGCAATATAGCACGGCCAATCCCCCTAACCTGCACATCTTTGGACACTAAGGGGCAATTTAGCAAGGCCAATCCACCTAACCTGCACATCTTTGGACACTAAGGGGCAATATAGCACGGCCAATCCCCCTAACCTGCACATCTTTGGACACTAAGGGGCAATTTAGCATGGCCAATCCACCTAACCTACACATCTTTGGACTCTAAGGGGCAATTTAGCATGGCTAATCCACCTAACCTGCACATCTTTGGACACGAAGGGACAATTTAGCATGGCCAATCCACCTAACCTGCACATCTTTGGACACGAAGGGACAATTTAGCATGGCCAATTCACCTAATCTATACATCTTTGAACACAAAGGGGCAATTTAGCATGGCCAATCCCCCTAACCTGCACATCTTTGGACACGAAGGGGCAATTTAGCATGGCCAATTCACCTAATCTATACATCTTTGAACACAAAGAGGCAATTTAGCATGGCCAATCCCCCTAACCTGCACATCTTTGGACACGAACAGGCAATTTAGCATGGCCAATCCACCTAACCTGCACATCTTTGGACACTAAGGGGCAATTTAGCATGGCCAATCCACCTAACCTGCACATCTTTGGACACAAAGGGACAATTTAGCATGGCCAATCCACCTAACCTATACATCTTTGGACACTGAGGGGCAATTTAGCATGGTCAATCCCCCTAACCTGCACATTTTTGGACACTAAAGGGCAATTTAGCATGGCCAATCCACCTAATTTATACATCTTTGGACACTAAGGGGCAATTTAGCATGGCCAATCCACCTAACCTGCACATCTTTGGACACTAAAGGGCAATTTAGCATGGCCAATCCACCTAATTTATACATCTTTGGACACTGAGGGGCCGTTTAGCATGGCCAATCCACCCAACCTAACCAAGCCACCCGCTAAATTAATTCTTTCATCCACTGTGTCTTTGTTGACTGCGCGCTTCCCGACTCTGCGGAGACCAGATCGGAACACCGTTATCCGTAACAATGCAAGATTGGAGTTACCCTGTGCTTGGACCTCATTCTGAGCCATCCTCCCCTTTCTGTGCCCCACAGAGGAGCTGTTGCAAGGCCGTGAAGACAGTGTGGATCCCAATCGTATACGTGGATGAAGATCTGTCGCTGGTCACCAGTAACGTCCCCTTGACGGAAGAGTGCGGCTGGTAGAGGACGGGAAGGATCCGTGGGATCCCGTCCTCACCCCTCCCAGCCCAGACAACCTCGACTCCTTACATTAACCAAACACGGTGCAAATATCGGAATTCCGACCTACGGGATCTCACGTGGACATTGGGGAGAATTAATTTCCACTCAGTGTCTGGGAGCCGATGTCGCAACCGACGGAGGAATGTCTAAATTTTGGGAACATTGGGGATGGAGCGTTCTTTAGATTGTAATTGTGGGGAGTTAGGGGGTGGGGGAGAGGGGAGCGGGGAGGAAGGGAGAGGGGATAGGGAAGGGGAGTGGGGTATGGATGGGGAGTGGTGGGGGGGTCGATGTGGGTTGCTACAGGTAAACGGTGCCTGTGACGATCTTCAAGATATTCTGGGAATACGGTTCTTTCCCCAGCTGGTCTGGACGCTGAGTGAATTGCGGTCAATTCGGGGAAGGTTCAGTTCCCAACCTAACGTCGATATGTGACCTCCATTGGCCTCTCTCCCCCATCGCCCATCCACCCTCCCCTTGGCACATCCGCCTCCCCCCTCCCTCCACACACACTCCACCCGCCCTCATCCACCTACTGCTCTGGCGTCCTACACAAGAGGCCTCCCTCAGAAATCCAGGCCTTGCTCCCACCCTCCACCCCGCCCAGGGGAGGGCCATTCCCCCCGGGAGACACACCAAAACCACAGAGCGTTTCAGATCCGCTGGGCACCGCCAGTGGGTCCCAGTCATGTCGCAGTGGGGACCACGTGCAGCCCCCCTCCCCAAACGTCAATATTTGGAGATCGAGAGGTGGACGGTTTGGTTGAACACCTGTCCAGAGGTTCACGCCCCCCCCCCCCCATGCCCGTGGAGTTTGAAGGCCCCACAGTTGTGGGGGCTTGAGGGGGGGTGGTACTATCAAACTGAAGGGCTGGCACTCCTTCTGGGTTCCTGCCCTAACCACACAGCCATCTTACTCTGGGCGGGGGTTGGGATGTGAGGCCTTGGATGGGAAGCCTGTCCAAGGGGCCTAATAATGGCTGTTTCAGAGCTGTCTCCCAGCCCCACGTCAATTTTTCAGCTGGTGGTAAGATCGATGATGTGGGGAGAGCCTCAAACTCAAACCTCGGGGCGAGGGAGGGGGTGTAGGCCTCAAACAAAAGCCCCATCCTGAAGTCACTCATGGAATCATAGCGGTTTACAGCATGGAAACAGGCCCTTCAGCCCAACTTGTCCATGCCACCTTTTACTTTAACGAGTAAGCTCGTCCCAATTGCCCGCATTTGGCCCATATCTCTTGATAATCATCATTTTAAAAGACAAAATTGTACCCGCCCTCTACTACTACCTCTGGCAGCTCGCCCCACTCACCACCCTCTGTGTGAAACAATTGCCCCTCTGGACACTTTTGTATCTCTCCCCTCTCAACTTAAACCTATGTCCTCTAATTTTAGACCCCCCCGACAAAAGATATTGACTATCTAGCTGACCTATGCCCCTCATTATTTTATAGACCTCTATAAGGTCACCCCTCAGCCTCCTACACTCCAGAGAAAAAAGTCCCAGTCTATCCAGCCTCTCCTTATAACTCAAACCATCACTGCTTTGTGTAATTGTAATGAAATTTCCCGTACGTTTGGACCCCGTGCTCCCCATGACTTGCAATCCAGGTCCACGTTGCCATTCTCATTATTTACTGAGGGTGAAGCCGGAACTAATAATTATAACATTAAACCTGGCGATGATGTGGGGAGACACAGTGTGCCTTTGTCAATAACCTGTATTTACCAAGATTTGCGATTGGCGATGAGGTCCAAGAAAGCTGAGGGGGATGTTGTCGCGTTTCCATGGTTACAATGTGAGATCTTCCATTTTTGGATTCTGTACCATTTGCCAATATTAAAAGGATTTTAAAAAAAAGTCTTACTCCTCCTGAGGAACTTTCATTCCCGCACCGTCATCAGTTGCCTCAACTCCGTGTCAATTATAGGGCGGCACGGCGGCCCAGTGGTTAGCACTGCTGCCTCACAGCGCCAGGGACCCGGGTTCGATTCTGGCCTCGGGTGACTGTCTATTTGGACCGTAGAATCCTACAGTACAGGAGGAGGCCATTTGGCCCATCAAGTCTGCACCGATCACAATGCCACGCAGGTCCTGTCCCCCCAACCCAATGTATTTACCCTAGAGAGTCCCCCTGACACCAAGGAGCAATTTAGCATGGCCAATCCACCTAACGTACACATCTTTGGACTGTGGGAGGAAACCGGAGCACCCGGAGGAAACCCACGCAGACACGGGGAGAACGTGCAGACTCCACACAGTGACCCAAGCCGGGAATCGAATCTGGGTCCCTGACGCTGAGGCAGCAGTGCTAATCACCGTGCCACCCCCAAAGTTTGCATGTTCTCCCCATGTCTACATGGGTTTCCTCCGGGTGCTCTGGTTTCCTCCCACACTCCAAAGGTGTGCAGGTTCGGTGGATTGGCTATGCTAAGTTGTCCCTTAGTGTCAGGGGATTAGCAGGGTAAATACATGGGGTTACGGGAATAGGGCCTCAGTGGGATTGATGGCGGTGCAGGCTTGATGGGCCAAACAAAGAACAGTACAGCACAGGAAACAGGCCCTTCGGCCCTCCAAGCCTGTGCCGCTCCTTGGTCCAACTGGACCAATCGTTTGTATCCCTCCATTCCCAGGCTGCTCATGTGACTATCCAGGTAAGTCTTAAACGATGTCAGCGTGCCTGCCTCCACCACCCTACTTGGCAGCGCATTCCAGGCCCCCACCACCCTCTGTGTAAAAAACATCCCTCTAATATCTGAGTTATACTTCGCCCCTCTCAGCTTGAGCCCGTGACCCCTCGTGATCGTCACCTCCGACCTGGGAAAAAGCTTCCCACCGTTCACCCTATCTATCCCCTTCATAATCTTGCACACCTCTATTAGATCACCCCTCATTCTCCGTCTTTCCAGGGAGAACAACCCCAGTTTACCCAATCTCTCCTCATAGCTAAGTCCCTCCATACCAGGCAACATCCTGGTAAACCTTCTCTGCACTCTCTCTAACGCCTCCACATCCTTCTGGTAGTGCGGCGACCAGAACTGGACACAGTACTCCAAATGTGGCCTAACCAGTGTTCTATACAGCTGCATCATCAGACTCCAGCTTTTATACTCTATACCCCGTCCTATAAAGGCAAGCATACCATATGCCTTCTTCACCACCTTCTCCACCTGTGTTGCCACCTTCAAGATTTGTGAACTTGCACACCTTGGTCCCTCTGTGTTTCTATACTCCTGATGACTCTGCCATTTATTGTATAACTCCTCCCTACATTATTTCTTCCAAAATGCATCACTTCGCATTTATCCGGATTAAACTCCATCTGCCACCTCTCCGCCCAATTTTCCAGCCTATCTATATCCTGCTGTATTGCCCGACAATGCTCCTCGCTATCCGCAAGTCCAGCCATCTTCGTGTCATCCGCAAACTTGCTGATTACACCAGTTACACCTTCTTCCAAATCATTTATATATATCACAAATAGCAGAGGTCCCAGTACAGAGCCCTGCGGAACACCACTGGTCACAGACCTCCAGCCGGAAAAAGACCCTTCGACCACTACCCTCTGTCTCCTATGGCCAAGCCAGTTCTCCACCCATCTAGTCACTTCTCCTTGTATCCCATGAGCCTTAACCTTCTTAACCAACCTGCCATGTGGGACTTTGTCAAATGCCTTACTGGCCTCTTTCTGCACTGGAGGGATTCTCTGACTCTAATTCACTCCCTCCACCACCAACGCATCAAGTGTACCTTCTACAAGATGCACTGCAGCAACTATTCTCCGACAGCACCTTCCGAACCCACCATCTAATGGGGAGGCGATGGCCTAGTGGTATTATCACTGGACTATATGTTCAGAAACATAGTTCTGGAGACCCGGGTTCAAATCCCGCCATGGTAGATGAAAGACATCTGGGATTAAGAATCTACTGATAACCCATTGTGGGAAAAACCCATCTGGTTCCCTTTAGGGAAGGAAATCTGCCGTCCTTACCCCGGTCTGGCCTACATGTGACTCCAGAGCCACAGCAATGTGGTTGACTCTCAACTGCCCTCCAAGGGCAACTAGGGATGGGCAATAAATGCTGGTCCAGCCAGCGACATCCATGTCCCAGGAATGAATTTTTAAAAAGCTAGGACAAGGGGGGGGCAGCAGACACATGGGGAGCACCCCCACCTGCAAGTTCCCCCCTCCGAGCCACTCGCCATCCCGACTTGGAAATATATCAGCTGTTCCTTCACTGTGGCTGGGGTCAAAATTCAGGAACTCCCTCCCTAGCAGCACTGTGGATGTACCTACACCACACGGGGACTGACTGATGTCCAATCACAATCCTGGAACTCTCTCCCTAACAGCACTGTGGGTGTACCTACACCACACGGGGACTGACTGATGTCCAATCACAATCCTGGAACTCTCTCCCTAACAGCACTGTGGGTGTACCTACACCACACGGGGACTGACTGATGTCCAATCACAATCCTGGAACTCCCTCCCTAACAGCACTGTGGGTGTACCTACGCCACACGGGGACTGCAGCGGATTCAAGATGGCGGCTCACCCACTGCCTTCCCAATTAGGGACGGGCAGTAAATGCTGGGCACAGCCGACGCCCACATCACGTTAAAAATAAATCCCTGGTCAAAACGGAATATGGTTTCAAAACTGTTTACCATTTATATAGATGATCTGGAGGAGGGGACGGAGTGTAGGGTAACGAAGTTTGCAGACGACACAAAGATAAGTGGAAAAGTGAATCGTGTGGAGGACGGAGAAGATCTGCAGAGAGATTTGGACAGGCTGAGTGAGTGGGCGAGGATATGGCAAATGGAGTATAACGTTGATAAATGCGAGGTTATACACTTTGGAGGAAATAATAACAAATGGGATTACTATCTCAATGGAAACAAATTAAAACATGCTACCGTGCAAAGGGACCTGGGGGTCCTTGTGCATGAGACGCAAAAGCCCAGTCTGCAGGTATAACAGGTGATCAAGAAGGCAAATGGGATGTTGGCCTATATTGCGAAGGGGATAGAATATAAAAGCAGGGATGTCTTGATGCACCTGTACAGGGCACTGGTGAGGCCGCAGCTGGAATACTGTGTGCAATATTGGTCCCCTTATATGAGGAGGGATATATTGGCATTGGAGGGAGTGCAGAGAAGGTTCACCAGGTTGATACCGGAGATGAGGGGTTTGGATTATGAGGAGAGGCTGAGGAGATTGGGTTTGTACTCGTTGGAGTTTAGAAGGATGAGGGGGGATCTTATGGAGACTTATAAGATAATGCGGGGGCTGGATAGGGTGGAGGCGGAGAGATTCTTTCCACTTAGTAAGGAAGTTAAAACTAGAGGACACAGCCTCAAAATAAAGGGGGGTCGGTTTAAGACAGAGTTGAGGAGGAACTTCTTCTCCCAGAGGGTGGTGAATCTCTGGAATTCTCTGCCCGCTGAGGTGGTGGAGGCTACCTCGCTGAATATGTTTAAAGCGCGAATGGATGGATTCCTCATCGGTAAGGGAATTAAGGGTTATGGGGATCAGGCGGGTAAGTGGTACTGATCCACGTCAGATCAGCCATGATCTTATTGAATGGCAGGGCAGGCTCGAGGGGCTAGATGGCCTACTCCTGCTCCTATTTCTTATGTTCAAAAGCCAAAACTGAAGTGATTCCAAATGAAGAGACCAGAGGCAGGGTCAACATGGTCAACAGGAACCAGACATCACGTCTTCAAATTATATTTTCATTTTCTCAAAACCATCTATTGTTACACTGGTTTCATTCCAGCTTTGGTCACGGTCTGTATGGAGTTTGCACGTTCTCCCCGTGTCTGTATGGGTTTCCTCTGGGTGCTCCGGTTTCCTCCCACGATCTGAAGATGTGTAGGTTAGGTGGATTGGCCATGCTAAATTGCCCCTTAGTGTCCAAAGATGTGAAGGTTAGGAAGTCTATTGGGAGGAGCTTTACTGAAATGACTCCAGGGATTTGTGTCTGAAAAAACCTGGAATCCAAAGCTCGGCCATGGCTAATAGCCAGGTTGGTCCTCAATAACTGAAGCCTTGGTCCTCCAGTGGTGTCACTGGACTGGTAATCCAGAGGCCCCAGGCGTTAGTCTGGGGGCAGGGAGGGAGGAATGGGGGACACTTAAGATCCCGAGGGGGCTTGACAAGATAGATGGTGAGATCTTTTCACTCATGGGACAGTCTCAGACAAGGGGACATAGCTGGAAGATAAAGGGCCAGTAATTTAATACTGAACTGAACTGAGAATTCTCTTCTCGATGACAGTCGTGAATCTCTAGAATTCTCTGCCCCAAGGGGTGGTGGAGGCTGAATCACTTGGGTGACATGGTGGCACAGTGGGTGAGCACTGCTGCCTCTGTCAGCGACCCAGGTTCGATTCCCTTGGGTCACTGTCTGTGCGGAGTCTGCACGTTCTCCCCGTGTCTGCGTGGGTTTCCTCCGGTTCCCTCCCACAGTCCGAAAGACATGCTGATTAGGTGGATTGGCCGTGCTACATTGCCCCTAGATGTCAAGGGGACTAACTAAGATAGATGCATGGGGTTATGGGGATAGGGCCTGGGTGGGATTGCGATTGGTGCAGACTCGATGGGCCAAATGGCCTCCTTCTGCACTGTAGGGATTCTATGATTAGAAATATTTAAAGTGGAGGTTGATAAAAATCGAGGACTAAAAGGTCGATGGAGATATGGCACGGAAAGTTGAGGCTGACATAGATCATATCGAATGGCGGGGGAGGCTTGAAGGGCCGAATGGCCTACTCCTGCTTCTATTTCTTGTGTTATTTTCCTGTGACATGGGTTCAAATCCCACCACGGCAGCTGGTGGAATTTAAATTTGATTAATAAAATCTGGAATTATAAAGCCAGTTAGACTACAAGAGCAGGGATGTACTCCTGAGGCTGTATAAGGCTCTGGTCAGACCCCATTTGGAATATTGTGAACAGTTTTGGGCGCCATATCTAAGGAAGGATGTGCCGGCCTTGGAGGGGGTCCAGAGGAGGTTCACAAGAATGATCGCAGGAATGAAGGGTTTGTCATACGAGGAGCGGCTGAGGAGCCTGGGCCTGTACTCGTTGGGAGTTTAGAAGGATGAGGGTGGGGATCTAATTGAAAGTTACAGAATACGGAGAGGCCGAGAGTGGACATGGAGAGGATGTTTCCACTAGTGGGAGGGACGAGAACTCGAGGGCACAACCTCAGAGTGAGGGGGCACCTCTTTAAAACTGAGATGAGGAGGAATTTCTTCAGCCAGAGGGTGGGTGAATCTGTGGGACTCTTTGCCACAGAGGAGGCAGGGTCATTGAGTGTCTTTAAGACAGAGATAGATAGGTTCTTGATTAATAAGGGGATCAGGGGTTACGTGGAGAAGGGGATGAGAATCATATCAGCCATGATTGAATGGCGGAGCAGACTCGATGGGCCGAGTGGCCTCATTCTGCTCCTATATCTAATGGTCAGTTGCAGTCATGGGGAAAGAATGACAACTATCATTGTCATAAAAACTATCTGGTTCACTAATTTAGGGAAGGAAATTAACCGTGCTTACCCGGTCTGGTCTCCACGTGACTCCAGATCACCCCCACAGCAATGTGGCCGACTCTTAACTGCCCCCCCCCTCCGAAACAGGCCGAGCGAGACACTCAGTTCAAGGGGCCAACTAGGGATGGGCAGCAAGTTCCAGCTTTCCCCAGTGTCGTCCATATCCCATGAAAGAATGAAATGTTCATGCATAGACTCCGGGGGAGGAGTTGGGATGGCTCCTCGATCCCACATTATGGGATTCCGTGCCAACTACAGCTCCAGCGCTCCTCGAGATCTTTAATCCGGATTTCCGTTCGCTCAAATTTCGCAAGGGTTAATTGAAAATTGATTAACTGGCCTTCATAGCGAGAGGATTGGAGTGTAGGGATAGGGATGTTTTGCCGCAATTGTACAGGGCGTTGGTGAGGCCACAGCTGGAGTATTGTGTGCAGTTTTGGTCTCCTTATCTGAGGAAGGATGTCCTTGCGTTAGAGGGAGCGCAGCGAAGGTTTACCAGGCTGATTCCTGGGATGGCAGGTCTGTCATATGAGGAGAGACTAAGTGGGTTAGGATTATATTCACTGGAGTTTAGAAGAGTGAGAGGGGATCTCATAGAACAAAGAACAGTACAGCATAGGAAACAGGCCCTTCGGCCCTCCAAGCCTGTGCTGCTCCTTGGTCCAACTAGACCAATCATTTGTATCCCTCCATTCCCAGGCTGCTCATGTGACGATCCAGGTAAGTCTTAAACGATGCCAGCGTGCCTGCCTCCACCACCCTACTTGGCAGCGCATTCCAGGCCCCCACCACCATCTGTGTAAAAAACATCCCCATAATATCTGAGTTATACTTCGCCCCTCTCACCTTGAGCCCGTGACCCCTCGTGATCGTCACCTCCGACCTGGGAAAAAGCTTCCCACCGTTCACCCTATCTATACCCTTCATAATCTTGTACACCTCTATTAGATCTCCCCTCATTCTCCGTGAAACTTATAGAAACTTATAAAATTCTAACAGGGTTAGACAGGGTAGATTCAGAAAGAATGTTCCCGATGGTGGGGGGAGTCCAGAACTAGGGGGGGGTCATAGTTTGAGGATAAGGGGGTAAAGCTTTTAGGACTGAGGTGAGGAGAAATTTCTTCACCCAGAGAGTGGTGGAATTCACTCCCACAGAAAGTAGTTGAGGCCAAAACGTTGTGTGATTTCAGGAAGAAATTAGATATCGCTCTTGGGGCTAAAGGGATCGAGGGATATGGGGGGGGTTCAGGGTATTGAATTTGATGATCACCCATGATCATAATGAATGGCGGAACAGGCTAGAAGGGCTGAATGGCCTCCTCCTGCTTCTAGTTTCTATGTAAACCAGTTTCTATATCACATTCAGTCAGGCGGTGTCTCAATGTCAAGGGCAGTCACTGACTCCGAAAGCAAAATGTATTTATTAGTGTCACAAGTCGGCTTACATTCACACTGCAGTGAAGCTACTGTGAAAATCCCCCAGTGCCTCCCTCTGCGTTCTTGGTGATCGAGAGCAGGCTGACAGACTCTCTCTCTCACTCTGCCCCTTCCCCGAAGCCGGGTGGTGTGCGATGCGTCGCCAGGGCTGTTACAGGCCCCTGTTCGAGATTAAACAGGCCAGGCTCCAGCTTTCCAATTACAAATTTCTTTTATTCTTCGACCTTCCGCACAAAAAGATATCCAAAGAATTAGTTGATTTTTTTTTTCATTACACGAAAGGAACCAGGAAACTGCCACAATTAAAGCATTCTCACGCCCAACACTGACCAAGCCTGGGGCACCCATCACTCCCTTCTCCCCCCCCCGCCCCCCCGGCGAGTGGGGACACCCACACTCCCACCCCAGCGAGATACACACGGGACACTCCCCGCGATGAGGGCAACACCATCACTCCCGACGCTGACCAGATCAGGGGCACCCGTCACTCCCCTGACGAGGGGACACCGTCACTCTCCCCCCCCCCCCCCCCCCCAATTCCCACCCACCCCAGCGAGGGGGAAACTCTCACCCCACTCCCTCCGGCGAGGGGGACACGGGACTTTCCCCAGTCAAAGGGGCGGCTACGGGACACTGTCCTGCCCCCGGCCTCGCTCAGTGAAACTCCCCAGTACATTGGTAGGTCAGTGCCGCTGGATACTGAACTCTGATTAACTCAGTCTCCAAGCAAGCCGCAGACTCCAATATCAGACACTAAATCGCCCAGCAGGAATCAAACCATCTCTGCGTCTCATTGGAACAATGAGGGAGACGGAAGACATGAGGTTACTTCGGGAGCCAGTCAGGTGGAGCCGAGCTCCCTGCCGCTCGCTTTGCCCTCCCGGAGACGTTTCCAGATTAATATTGAGACCACATTTGGACTGGAAACCCCTCCAGCATGGCCACTCTGTCATGGCGCCCTCCCTCCCAGCATTCAAGGGGCTGCGTTCTCAAGGGGGGACCCTCAGGAATTTGTAATTCCAAAAGCTGACAGGAAGTGAAGGCGGACACCAGGATATGTACAGGATTAAAGTTTACTGATGGGGTGGGGGGTGGGGAGGGCAGTCCAGGGGCAGGGGGTGGGTCAAGGGTCAAAAGAGGGCAGGTCGAGGTTCGTGTGTCATTGGGGGTCGGGGGGCCGGGCCAGGGGTCAGGAGTCGGGGGGCCATGGGTTAGGAGTCGGGGGGCCAGGGATCGAGGGGGCCAGTGGTCAGGAGTCGGGGGGCCTGGGGTCAGGAGTCGGGGCCAGAACTGGCTGCCAGTAGCTCTGGCTGACCAGCCCTCGGTTCCAAACCACCAGACAGTAACTGTGAAACAGCCTCCCCCTCCCACCTCCCCAAACACTCTCAACATTGCACTTTTCTATTCAAACTCGCCGCGGACAAGGGGAACCCGCGTAAATGTCACCGGATCTTGCTATGACGGCAGAGATAGGAATCACGTCCTTTGTCGCCCTTGCTTTGGGGAGTTACGGGGCTGGGGAATCGATCCAGACATCTGGGCAGCGAGGGGGAGGGAGAGGGAGGGGTGGGTCCCGTTCGACCTGATCCAGGGCTGGTCTGACACGACATGTTCACAGGAGGTCCCACCCCTCCCGCAACTCTGACTAGAGCCCGCCGGCCGGCTGTGAAAGCAAACAACTAAAACACAGCCCTGGATTCCAACATTCAGAGCACCGCGTTTAATACAAAGAAAAGATATTCGGAAACTGACACCCACTCGTCCCGGACAGCGAAACCCCGGTACCCCCGGCCCCCCCTCCGGACACACACGGGTCAATGCTGCACATACACACTCGCTGTCCCCCACCCCACCCCCCCCACCCCCCACCGTCGCTGTTACTCGATGAGTTTTTTGGCTTTGAAGAAGCGTCGCAGATAGAAGATCTGCCAGGTCGCGAGCCCAACGAGGCAACACATGGAGAAGATGCTGAAATACAGGACACGGGCACTGGTCGACTCTGCGGAGAGAGAGAAAGTTTATTTATTAGCGTCAAAAGTAGGCAAACATTAACACCGCAATGAAGTTACTGTGAAAATACCCCAGTCGCCCACACTCCAGCGCCTGTTCGGGTAACACTGAGGGAGAATTTAGCGCCCTAACCAGCACGTCTTTCGGACTGTGGGAGGAAACCGGAGCATCCGGAGGAAACCCACGCAGACACGGGGAGAATGTGCAGACCCCGCACAGACAGTGACCCGAGCCAGGAATCGGATCCAGGTCCCTGGCGCTGTGAGGCAGCAGGTCGACCACTGCGGGGAGAGAGAGAGAGGGGGGGGAGGGGGAGAGAGAGAGGAGGGGGGGAACGAGAGAGAGAGAGGGGGGGAACGAGAGAGAGAGAGAGGGGGGAACGAGAGAGAGAGAGAGGGGGGAACGAGAGAGAGAGAGAGGGGGGAACGAGAGAGAGAGAGAGGGGGGAAACGAGAGAGAGAGAGAGGGGGGAACGAGAGAGAGAGAGAGGGAGGGGGAACGAGAGAGAGAGAGAGGGGGGAACGAGAGAGAGAGAGAGGGGGGGAACGAGAGAGAGAGAGAGGGGGGAACGAGAGAGAGAGAGAGGGGGGAACGAGAGAGAGAGAGGGGGGAACGGAGAGAGAGAGAGGGGAGAAGAGAGAGAGAGAGAGGGGGGAACGAGAGAGAGAGAGAGGGGGGAACGAGAGAGAGAGAGAGGGGGGAACGAGAGAGAGAGAGAGGGGGGAACGAGAGAGAGAGAGAGGGGGGAACGAGAGAGAGAGAGAGAGGGGAACGAGAGAGAGAGAGAGGGGGAGGGGAACGAGAGAGAGAGAGAGGGGGGAACGAGAGAGAGAGAAGGGGGAACGAGAGAGAGAGAGAGGGGGGAACGAGAGAGAGAGAGAGGGGGGAACGAGAGAGAGAGAGAGGGGGGAAAGAGAGAGAGAGGGGGAACGAGAGAGAGAGAGAGGGGGGAACGAGAGAGAAGAGAGAGAGAGAGGGGGGAACGAGAGAGAGAGAGAGGGGGGAACGAGAGAGAGAGAGAGGGGGGAACGAGAGAGAGAGAGAGGGGGAACGAGAGAGAGAGAGAGGGGGGGAACGAGAGAGAGAGAGAGGGGGGAACGAGAGAGAGAGAGAGGGGGAACGAGAGAGAGAGAGAGGGGGGAACGAGAGAGAGAGAGAGAGGGGGAACGAGAGAGAGAGAGAGGGGGGAACGAGAGAGAGAGAGAGGGGGGAACGAGAGAGAGAGAGAGGGGGGAACGAGAGAGAGAGAGAGAGGGGGGGAACGAGAGAGAGAGAGAGGGGGGGAGGGCGAGAGAGAGAGAGAGGGGGAACGAGAGAGAGAGAGAGGGGGAACGAGAGAGAGAGAGAGGGGGGAACGAGAGAGAGAGAGAGAGGGGGAACGAGAGAGAGAGAGAGGGGGGAGAGAGAGAGGAGGGGGGAACGAGAGAGAGAGAGAGAGGGGGGGAACGAGAGAGAGAGAGAGAGGGGGAAACCTGAGAGACACCGAGACCGCAGAAGAGGGGGGGGGGAGAGAGAGAGAAGGCGGGGAGGG